>NC_044495.1:42909710-42937210 GCF_902362185.1 Chanos chanos
AGAGCTAAAATAATGGAGTGAATGACAATAGATTAAGCGCACATGCACGTGTACACACACACACACATACACACAGGTAGCACCTCTTGGGTTCTGTGGGCTGAGGTGGTTCCTATCAGACTGGGCTTAATTGGGGTGTGTGGCAGGTCTGTACTGCGGACTTCTCTGGTCCTGTAGAGGACAGCGGGCTAGCAGCAGGATTACAGGCAAGCTTTTTGATAAGGCAGCTCCCTCATGGCACTGCTGCGTGCTGAATCTAAATGAGCTGTAGCCAGCGACTTTTACGCTTACACCAAGTCTCCAGTGTTCCTGCAAGCAGAGAGAGCAGTCGAGAGAGAGAGAAAGGGCATGACAGAGAGAAAAAAAGAGAGAGAAAAATAGTCCAGATTACTCTTGACTAGATCATGGGTGAGCAAGTGGGTGAGTGGGTAAACCTGGAAGTGAGGATAACAGTGAGTGATGGAATGAACGATTGGACGAGTTATTGAGTGAGCGAGCGACTGGTTGAACAAATGAACGAATGAGTGATTAAGTAGGTGATTGAGAGAAGAAATGGTGGAGTGACTGAGTGAGTGATGGGTGGGTGAGTGAATAAATAAATAAATGAATGATTTAAAAGTGAGTGAAAGAGCGGTTAAATGAATAAGTGATTAGATGACTCAGTGAGTGAATGAATGCATACATGAATGAGTCAGTGAATAAATAAATGAATGAATGTGTGTGTAGGGGAATGAATGGGCAAGAAGGTGAGTGAGTGAGTGAGAGTGATTAAATGAATCAGTGAGTAAATTAAGTAATTGAGTTCATCTGAGTGTGTGTGTGTGTGTGTGTGTGTGTGTGTGTGTGTGTGTAAATGTGCTAACGGGTAAGTGATTAAACCATGACCACGACCGGTCTTGCACTGAATGAATGAGCAGAAAACAGTAATGAAAATAATGAAAACAATCTGAGACAGCATGTAAAAAGAAGAGAGTGAGAGAGGAAGTATCAGATAAAGGAAAAAAAGGAAGACAAGATTAGAATGGGATTGTCTTAGTCTGCCCTCCCCGTTGTGTTCATTCCTTTCTGGCACTCCTCGAGTGTGGGGATCAAATTGCTGCTTGTTCATCAGCTACAGGAGTTTGTGGTGCTACTTGGCCAGGCTGGCAAATCTCCTCACAGAGAGAGAGAGAGAGTGAGAGAGAAAAAGAGAGAGAGAGAGAGAGAGTGAGAGAGACTTTATCGACCTGAGATGCTGGATAGATTAGTGACATCATCTCCTTCGGTCCAGATGTCTTGCCTCATGTCTGTGCACTGTGCCAACAAAGCTCACCGCCGCAGTCAGGCAGTGAGACAGCCGGCGGACTTCCTGAGGAGAGTGGGTGAGACACCATTGTAAATTGTCGCAGCCAGGACTCTCAGTCTCTCTTCTCCAAAACACACACTGTACTAACTCTGCCAGTTTAGTTCTGATGACTGTAATGCTAATTAGAGCGGAGACTCTGAGTGGGCTGTGGTCTTGAGTGGGCTGTGGTGTTGAGTGGGCTGTTATCTTGAGTGGGGTGTGGTGTTGAGTGGGCTGTGGTGTTGAGTGAGCTGTGGTGTTGAGTGGGCTGTGGTGTTGAGTGAGCTGTAGTCTTGAGTGGGCTGTGGTGCTGAGTGAGCTGTAGGCTTGAGTGGGCTGTGGTCTTGAGTGGGCTGTGGTGTTGAGTGGACTGTGGTGTTGAGTGGGTTGTGGTGTTGAGTGGGCTGTAGTCTTGAGTGGGCTGTGGTGTTGAGTGGGCTGTGGTGTTGAGTGGGCTGTGGTCTTGAGTGGGCTGTGGTGTTGAGTGAGCTGTTGTCTTGAGTGGGCTGTGGTGTTGAGTGGGCTGTGGTGTTGAGTGGGCTGTGGTGTTGAGTGAACTGTAGTCTTGAGTGGGCTGTGGTGTTGAGTGAGCTGTAGTCTTGAGTGGGCTGTGGTGTTGAGTGGGCTGTGGTGTTGAGTGGGCTGTAGTCTTGAGTGGGCTGTGGTGTTGAGTGAGCTGTTGTCTTGAGTGGGCTGTGGTCTTGAGTGGGCTGTGGTGTTGAGTGGGCTGTGGTCTTGAGTGGGCTGTGGTGTTGAGTGAGCTGTGGTCTTGAGTGGGCTGTGGTCTTGAGTGGGCTGTGGTGTTGAGTGGTATGTAGTCTTGAGTGGGCTGTGGTGTTGAGTGGGCTGTGGTGTTGAGTGGGCTGTTGTCTTGAGTGGGCTGTGGTGTTGAGTGGGCTGTGGTCTTGAGTGGGCTGTGGTGTTGAGTGGGCTGTGGTGTTGAGTGAGCTGTTGTCTTGAGTGGGCTGTGGTGTTGAGTGGGCTGTGGTGTTGAGTGAGCTGTAGTCTTGAGTGGGCTGTGGTGTTGAGTGAGCTGTAGTCTTGAGTGGGCTGTGGTGTTGAGTGGGCTGTGGTGTTGAGTGGGCTGTGGTCTTGAGTGGGCTGTGGTGTTGAGTGAGCTGTTGTCTTGAGTGGGCTGTGGTGTTGAGTGGGCTGTGGTGTTGAGTGGGCTGTGGTGTTGAGTGGGCTGAAGTCTTGAGTGGGCTGTGGTCTTGAGTGGGCTGTGGTGTTGAGTTGGCTGTGGTGTTGAGTGAGCTGTTGCCTTGAGTGGGCTGTGGTGTTGAGTGGGCTGTGGTGTTGAGTGGGCTGTTGTGTTGAGTGAGCTGTAGTCTTGAGTGGGCTGTGGTGTTGAATGGGCTGTGGTGTTGAGTGAGCTGTTGTCTTGAGTGGGCTGTGGTGTTGAGTGGGCTGTGGTGTTGAGTGAGCTGTTGTCTTGAGTGGGCTGTGGTCTTGAGTGGGCTGTGGTCTTGAGTGGGCTGTGGTGTTGAGTGAGCTGTTGTCTTGAGTGGGCTGTGGTGTTGAGTGGGCTGTGGTCTTCAGTGGGCTGTGGTGTTGAGTGGGCTGTAGTCTTGAGTGGGCTGTAGTCTTGAGTGGGCTGTGGTCTTGAGTGGGCTGTGGTGTTGAGTGGGCTGTGGTGTTGAGTGGGCTGTAGTCTTGAGTGGGCTGTGGTGTTGAGTGGGCTGTGGTCTTGAGTGGGCTGTGGTCTTGAGTGGGCTGTGGTGTTGAGTGGGCTGTTGTCTTGAGTGGGCTGTGGTGTTGAGTGGGCTGTAGTCTTGAGTGAGCTGCGGTCTTGAATGGACTGTTATCCAGCGACACGACAACCAAACCTCTCACAAACACCAGCCCACATTCCCAGTGTATCTTGTTAAAATGTCTCCTTATTTCTTTACAAACCCTTAATCCAAGTGCTTATTCCAGATCGGCCATCAATTTGCTCTTCAGTTTGTTTTGCACCAGTGATCAGCGGGTGTAGTGTTTGTCCTCTCCAATACCCAGGTCTTGAGCACTGTTGCATGTTATGGCTTTTTTTTTTTTTTGATAAAATAAGTGGTGTTGGGTTGAGGTTTCCTTGAATGTTCTCGAAAGAGCTTATTCTGGGTCAAGCTATTGTGAGTCGGTTTTGTCCAGTAGATGTGTACATCTGAAGTAAGTCATGCTGTTTTTCTCACAGTGGTTACATTTAAACAAAAGTGTATAAAACTGATCCTAGACCTGACATTCATGACTTCCAAAGGAACTCAGCACAGTCTTCCAGACACTTGGCTATGCGGGCAATGGAGGACTAAAGATCATGGTAACTTATGGAGAACATTGATGAGAAGCAGTGAGGATGACTGGGAGTGAGAAATCTGCCTCTCCAGTGCTCCCATAGCCTCCTACCTCCTTTTCACTGAACCTCAGTCACTCTTCAGTCAGTCAGTAGTCAGCATTAGGCCTCCTGTCCAGCTGTGCCTCTCACAAATATCCAACTTCACAGACTCATGTTGTTCAGAGTGTTGTGTTTCGGTTATTTCTTGGACTCTGACAAATTTGAAGTTCAAACCTGGTTTGAGGAGATGGGATTGTAGTGCATTTTGAAGCACTGTTAACCTGAATATAGAATCTCTGGGAGTAGTGTGTCGTGTGGTAAATGAAACAGCACCTGTCTGTGTTTAGATTGATGACATCAGCTCCAGATGTTGGGTGTGTGGATGCTTCTTACAACATCAACAGCTGGAATCTCCTTATATTCCCATGTGTCTGACTGCAGATCAGTCTCCCCCAGTCTCTGTCTCCTTCGCTCTCTCTCTTTCTTTCCCTGTCTCTCTCTTTCTTCCTCTATAATTTAGTGGTTATCATTTCTCACAGTGTGTAAGAGAGAATGTTAACCCAGTGGTAAAAGGGACCACTAATGTTTGAAAATAACTGTCCAGTGCTCTTTTATCTTGGGGTATTTCACATTATGCCGCTTTTATGTTATAGAAAGCTCTAAAATCCATCAGAAACGTCTATGGAACTTGTTTTATTCCCCATGTTCTATTCGTCTGGTGTTTCTGGAGCTCTTTTGTCACTCCCTTTGAAGTTTTCAAAGACATTCTTTGAGCACTGCAGTGGAGCTTGAGTCTTCAAAGATGTTGGTGAATCAAACAAGCCAGTGAAGCTGGAGCTTTGGAAGAGAACAGTGCCATCTCACTCTCTGATGGCTAAGAATAATGTGATTTGTGGAGGAAACTCTGAGGTTCAGCTCATGACTCCAATTCATCTTGCCTCATGAACCCAAAGTCAGTGTGGGTAGGAAGGTGCACGTGTGTGTGTGTGTCTGTGTGTGTTTGTGTTTTTGTTTGTGTGTGCATGTGTGTGTGTGTGTCTGTGTGTGATTGTGTTTTTGTTTGTGCGTGCATGCGTGGTGCGCGCACGCACGTGTGTTTGTGTTCATGTATGTATGTGTGCATGGTGCGTGTGTGCATGATGTGAGTGTGTGCGTGTTGGCTGAACCTGTTGCCCTATGTGTTTGGCGGTCTGGTAAAGGCCAGACATCCTCCATGTTTTGACAGGCTGTTTCACCCAGGAGAGAGACGGCCTTCTGCAGCCTCCAGAGCTCATCATTTCTCTCTCTCTCTTTCCAAATGTCCTTTCACACCCTCTCCCTACCTCTCAACACATCAGCTTTCTCTCTCTCTCTATCTCTCTCTCTCTCTCTCTTGCCCGATGACTGTCTCATTTCCATCTTTCTTTCTCTACATACACATGTACACATACAAAAACTTCTGTGTGTCCTTCTCTTATTCTCTCTTTTCCTCTCTCTCTTCCCTGTATCACACACACACACACACACACACACACACACACGTCTACTCTCTTCCCTGGTGGAGAAATTTTGCTGTGGTGTTTCATTCCCACTATCTGAAGTGTGTTAATACCAGCTGGATTTGGAGTGTTTGTACAAATAGGATTGTTTTAAGAGTTGTGGCATTGATTGAAGCTGCATAGCTTTCGCTACTCGTGTCACATCTGGTAGTGTGTGAGTTTGCAGACCCACAGCGAAAAATGAGCTCTCTTTGATGCCAGTCGCTCTGGAGCAGATCTTATCACTTATTAATGCCTCCATTAAGTTGGTACAGACATCCGTGCTGCAGAAGCAAAGACATGCAGATATCAGAGAAACTCTGCTAGTCTACTTCTCTCATTGGTTCTGTGTAGTTCCACCAGGGAAAAAAGTCCTAAATCAACTGCTAATTCACACTTTGGGAGATCAAGGTGATGGAAAAATTGATTCCTGTTTATCCTGACACACTGAGGCATGAGGCCTCAGTACGGTCTTAATGATGACACTTAAGGCACAAAAAACAATATCCCAAGTTAGTTTGGGTAAACAGAGTGATGGAGCAGGAGGAGCAGGGATGGAGGAGGAATGTTTGTGGAGAAGGATGAGTGGTAGAACAGGAGGTGTGGTGGCAGAGGAATGATGGAGAAGCAGGAGTTGTGGAGCAAGATTGGTGGAGTAGGTGGAGGGGAGGAGGAGGAACAGTCATGTAGTGGGACGTATGATAGAACAAGAAGAGTGGTGAAGCAGGAGGTGTGAAGGGGCAGTAGTAGTGACGGAGCAGGAGGAGTAATGATGGAAGAGCAGAGGTGGAGGAGGAACATTGTGGAGCAAAAGGAGTGGTAGAGGAGGATGAGGAGTGATAAACAGGAGGCATGATAGAGAAGGAATGATGAGGTAGGAGTTGTGGAGCAGGAGTAAAGGAGTAAGAGAAGAGGAGGAGGGGGAACAGTGATAGAGTAGGAGATATTATGGAACAAGAAGTGTGGTGAAGCAGGAGTTGTGAAGGGGCAGTAGGAGTGATAGAGCAGGAGGAGGTCAGAAGGAGGAGGAATAGTGTAATAACAGTCACATTCAGAAGCTCTGTTTGGTCAATGTGAAAAAATATTTTGATGGAAATTATATGCATGAATATGTTAACCAGACAAGAATCAAAACATGAATGGACATGAAAACATGAATCATAACAGTTCTTCACTGATTAGAGGATCTGAATTCTGATTGGCTGAGATGTGGAAAAGAATTTCTTTGTAGTGATGATCAGTTTTGACTGACACTCACGCACCTATAGGGTAGTTTGGGAAAACCTCACAATTTACAGGGGTGGACAGTTTAGTTAGAGTGGTAATCCAGAAATCCACACAGTAAGTTTGCAGTACAGTGAAGGCTCATTTTGAGAACTCTACACAGTCCTCTTTTACACAACACGCACGTTCAGTTATTTAGTACCTAAAAGGGACAGTGCCACGCAAGTAAAACTGCCTGTGTATGATATAAACTCTCAGCCATACACCCCTCTCTCTCTCTCTCTCTCTCTCTCTCTCTCTCTCTCTCTCTCTCTCTCTCTCTCTCTCTCTCTCTCCTCCCCCCTTTCTCTTTCTCTCTCCCACCTTCTGCGTGTCAGATGGTGCTGTATTAGAAAGATTGCTCAAATTATTATTTGTTCATCGACTGCAAACTTACAGTATAATCACAGCACATACGAACCATAACAATACTATTACTACTACTACTACTACTGATAATAATAAAAGAGTTAATAATTACAATAACAATTAATTGTTAGCATTATAAGAGACATTGTCATTGGAAATAACCCCTCTCCCTCTTTCTGTCTGTCTTCTTCTCCCTTCCTGTCACCTTCCCTCTCTTCCTGTCTCTTTGTGTTTGTGTGTGTCAGACTCATGGAGGAGCGTAAAGGCTTCAGCCGCGGCTGCGGAGCGGGTACGACAGATGCTCAGAGGGAGGTCTGAGTTTACCCTCCTGCTGACGCTCAAACAGGACAAACTGAACTCCGGAGTGCTGCTCTCCATCCACCACGCAGAGCAGAGGTACTTCTTCATGTAACCCAAAATCAGCGTTCTGTCCCTGGGCGCATACACGACTGACACTGGTTTCAGTTAACAAAACACTCTTGCTGATCTACACGAGACCAGTAATTAAAAAAAATTGTTTATGGAAACCATTCCTCGCTTTAGTTTCCCAGTAAGTAGACAAAAGAATATCACTGATCAATTCATTGATCATGCATATTGTAAATGAAGCATGCAGGAGATAAGGAGATGATGGTTTTTGGAATCTACAAAATTTGTTGGTGGGAAGTCCAAAAACAAATCCAAATTTGTTTGAATTTTGTGCAAACTCCGCACTAGATGTATACAGAGAAAATATCTGGTTGCATTCTATTTTAGTGCTTGTGGGGATGTGCCAGTTACAGAAGCTTCTGTCCAACATATAGAGAATAAATGCCATTAAATAACTGTGCTCCTATGATTACGGCATCAATGCTGTTTTTTAACAGAGGTCAACGGAGTGCGGTTTTAAATAGGCTATGCATTGGTATTTAAAATGATTTGATAGTCATTTGTGTTGTTTAGCTGGTTTGCTTAGGAAATACTGCAGATTTCACTGGGGACTGTTTTTAAAATGCACATATGACTCATCTTGGTGTAATTTCATTATTCATCAGCCAATGTTGGTTGGTCAGAGGGATTAGTGATGATCTCTGCTCAGCGCTTGGCCATACAGTACAATATAATAATAATAATAATAATAATAATAATAACACTATGTTTGTTGTTATTATTATTGTTGTTGTTGTTATTATTATTATTATGAATAATAATAATAATAATAATAATAATAATAATAATAATAATAAACTTTATTTGTATAGCGCCTTTCATACAAGAATTGCAGCTCAAAGTGCTTTACACTGCACAAAATTACATGGCCCAAGTGCTTCACAGGACAATATAGACATATAGACATATATAGACATAGAATGAACATAAGAACAGGGAAAATGCGATAGAACGTAAGATGTTATGTGTGATGTCTGTGTGTGTGTGTTCTTTTGAGAAGGGGTATTACTAAGAAAAAGATCAGGGATTAGTCATTTATCCCTAATGTCATGACGACCTCATAACACACCATAATCTCATATTACTTTAATGACAGATTATTATTTAATCCCCACACATTCTACCCCTGAAAAGGACATTTTTTCCATTCTCTTTTTTTCTCTTACTTAATCCTGAGGTGGGAAAGGTACTCTCAGATAAGGAGAAAACAAAGAGAAGAAGGATACCCTGAGGACACAGAGCTGTTGACATTATGTTTGAGTGATGATAGAGTGATGTCTTTCAGCCTTTCATATCTGGGCTGAATGACACTGAATCTCAGCAGAGAGGGAGAAGTTGTGTGTGTGTGTGTGTGTGTGTGGTGTGTGTATATGGTATATGTATGTGTGTGTGTGTGTGTGTGTGTGTGTGTAGAATCTCTGATTACTGAACTAGTCAGTGACATTTTTAAAACACACCGTGTATTGATTACACAGCCCTTTAAGGTTGAGCCGTTCACGCTTCAGAGCTCTCCCTCTCTACTTTTCTCTCCCTTGCTACTCCCCTTGTTTCTTAGTTTTTCTCTCCTCCTGCCGCTCTGTGAGACCAAAGAGAGACCAAAACACAGGCTTCACAGCATCCTACATACCCACAGCAGGCAGCTCCTGTGCTGTAGAGTCTTAAAGCATGTAGACGTTCTCTCAAACTCTATCCTTCTATAGAGTCTCAGTGCATGTAGACGTTCTCTCAAAGTCTATCCTTCTATAGAGTCTCAGTGCATGTAGACGTTCTCTCAAACTCTATCCTTCTATAGAGTCTCAGTGCATGTAGACGTTCTCTCAAACTTTATCCTTCTATAGAGTCTCAGTGCATGTAGATGTTCTCTCAAACTCTACTCCAGCTTCTTTAAATCAGGTCTGTTTGAGAAGGACTATAGCAGAGGGCTGTGTTTTGCAAGGAGAAGGAGAATGTTAAGGAGAATTGTTGCCACCCTTTGATTCAAAAGTATGGTCCTTTTTTTGTCTTTACATTTTCATTAATCCTAAAGCTTGATGGTTCTTTTAGATGTTTTCATAAAGGGCTAAATACATACATAGTACAATATAAAAGTTCTATCTTACTGGTTCCCACTGTGCAGAGATCTGTGTATCCCCAGACTGCAGACAGACCTGGGTTAAAGATATCCCTGGACTAACACAGTTTAATGTAAAAGCCATGAGGATGACAAACCATTCTCCCATGAAAAGAGCGACTCCTCACCAGTGCTGGTACTGGAGGTGAGGTCAACAGTCTGATAGAGCAGAACTTAGAAACGTCATGGAGCAATGTGTCACCAACAAGGGGTGTAAAACACTCAAACGACAGCGCTGTGTGTAAGACACTGTATTTTGCAATTTACTGTAGAGGAAAGAGGTTGTTAAAGAAATAATACAAGCTAAATCAAGTTATGGCTGAGTATAATGTTTTATGATACAGCTTCAGTACTGTTAAGTACGTCATTGACTGAACCTGAGTTAGACTGTTCTGTGGGGTCCTGTCGGGTCCATGAATCCAAAATTGACTGACAGACATGTAAAGGAGCGGCAGCCTAGACTGAACAGAACTGGCAGCATTGATTTCTCTCTCTTTCTCTAACTCTTACTCTCTCTTGCTCTCTCTCTATTCAAGAACAAGACAAAGAGTCGGTGGTAGTTGTTGCGGCAGCCAAGCCCAGAGAGATGAGATCCTTAAACAAAGCCTTGTTAGACTCAGGTTAAGAAGAACACAGGGAATATCATCTGAATATTTTATAACACCTCCCTCTAGAAGATTCCTCCATGATGAGGAAAAATGTAGGATTTGACTTATTTAAAGTGCTGATTTTGTTATTTTGTCTGCCGTTTCAATTTCTACTTATTTAACTCATCTGATCAGATGGTTGGGTGATAGCAACTGACTGACTGATATTCCTCCCTAGATTAATAATCCTACCTGCATTAATAGTTAATCCTGCCTGAACTAATAGCGATGGACTGGAGACCTGTCCAGGGTGCTTCCCCACCTTTCGCCCTATGAGCGCTGGGATAGGCTCCAGCATCCCCCATGACCCTGATTAGGATAAGCGGCTAAGATCATGAGTGAGTGAGTGAGTGAGTATTAATTGTTAATCAACCTAGTGTTTAATGTGTTTCGCCTCTATCGTGATAAGTTTACACATGAATCTCTGGTAGTGTCTAGAATTTTCTTGACCTTTTATGGTCGGAAGATAAGAGAAGAATCGATGTCTTTGTTGGTGTAGCTGTAAAAGCAGGGGGTTTTTTTTCCCGGTTTCTTGACAGCCTTGGTTTGTATTGTCCTGCAGCACACATGCACACACACACACACACACAGTACAAGAGCACAGCTCAGAGCACTGTAAGAGTTAGCTGTTACATTCAGATGCAGTGTGGACTGGTCTTAGTCTTGATTTAGTTCTCTGTGGGTTATCCACCAGAACAGGCAGTTTCATTTCTGTGTTGAAACTAAGATTAGGTTTTCAATTTTGGGATTTTGATATTCGTTTTTTTTTTTTCTTTTGTTTTGTTTTTTTATTTTACTACATGTACGCTATCAGTAAAGGCAAACTGCAAAATATGTTTTGTCAGCACATTCTTGCACAATATTTATACTTGATGGATATTATACTGTTTAACCAGTAACGTTACACAAACGGTGACCAGACTTCCCAGTTTGTATGGGTTTCAAGCTGGGTGTTCCGAGTCCCGACAAATATCAGTAAAACACTCAATTTTCAAAATTCGTTACCAAATTGTCCCGGTTGAAATTTCACCACAGTTAAAATAATAATAATAGCAGTATTGTAGCTACTTGTCTTCGGCGCTTACATAGACGGTTATCATGTTCTGTCCCAGTCATTATGACCTATCCCAATGTAATAACACGAACAATGCACCGCGCGTCTCAGTTCAAAACTTATTTATCTGTTTGTGTGTCAATCAATAAATGTGTTGTTGTCAAGGCTGTTGCTAAGACGCTTGCGCCTCCGTCAGTACGCTAACGGTTAGCATTATGCCCAAGAGAAAGGCTGTGTCCGAAATGGCATACTACATACTACTCGCATACTAATTGTGACGTAAAAGTAGTAAGTAGTATGCAGTACGTGACAAATAAAAATTTTGCAGTACACTACAGTTACCCGGATGATGTACTACTCTGGCGAAAATTTCTAGTATACGTCCCGAGCTCACTTCGCTGACTACTGCATCCCATGATGCAACGCGGTAACCTCTAACTTTCCGAAAATTTTCTAAAAACATGGCGGACAGCGACAATGGCAATGTAGTGTAGTGCACTACACGAAACATCTCATAATTGTACCATACTGCATACTAGCGTGGGGAGTAGTGTGCAGTACGCAGTGTATACTAGGCTAGTATGTAGTATGCAGTACTCTAGTATGCCATTTTGGACACAGCCAAAGTCTTGACTAAAGACCTTCAGAGGGCATACCCGTTTCTTTGTGAAGTAGCCGGCAACAAAAATGCTGCATTCTGACACACTGCAGGAGTAAATTTTCGGTCGCGCACGGTGGAAATGCCGAAATAAAAGATCACATTAATTAAAACGCCTAAGGTGCGTGCGTAGATACATGTGCGGGTGCATGCACGTGACGTGCACTTACTTTTCTTGGAAAATAGTTGTAACTGATCCGAATAGTTAAATAAAAGAGAAGCAAAAAAGGAATTGGGAACATCCATTTTTTTTGGAGAAAAGTCTGGCTGAGTCCCTCCCGAGGCATGGGAAGAACCCCCCACCCCCCATTCGAATATACGCTGTTGCTTACGACTGAAGCCCCGGAGCCCAAAAAATGTTATCCGCGACAGCCCTAGTTGAAACATCACAATTTAAGCCCTTCACTGAACATGGACAACAGAATGGCAACAAAATTTGTCTTAGAACTACAGTGGATAATGTACATTGGATGGGAAAAAACCCAAATAAACAAACAAAACAAACTAAGCAGTAGTAAAGGGTTTAATTGGATGTATGTGTACAAAGCTAATCTGTGCGGTGAAGCTCAAGCAAACGTGTTGTACTGATTTTCACACTGTGTTATTTATTCAGTCTGTTGAGTTGAATGTGCAGTGTTAATGTGTCAGATCACCTGTGGGTATATATCAGCAGTAGCTTTTAGTCTGAACTGTCAAAGTGCTTCTCTCCTTTGACAGCCTCCTTCACTCATTTGTTGTTTTTTCCCCTCTTTCAGGTTTCTGGAGCTGGAGAGCAGTGGCCAGCACAGTGAGCTGCGTCTCCGTTACAGAACTCAGGGCCAGCAGTCGCATGCCGAGGTCTTCCCCTACGGCCTGGCCGATGACCGCTGGCACAAGCTGTCACTGTCCGTCAGTGGCTCCCACCTCGTCCTCCACGTAGACTGCAGCAGGTGGGTGTCATGACACGCCTGGCATAAAATGCCATCGCTCCCACAGTAAACCACAATGGGGCGCGATCAGTAGCGAGAAAAATAATTGGTTTTATCCACATTCTGGAGTTGCTGTTGATGGAGGCTGTCGTGTGCATTTCAATGGGACCATATAAAGTATATTTCACAGAGGTTTATTTTGGTTGTTTTGCAAAGATATTTCTACATGTGACTGTATTTCAGTGTGACACTTTACCTGCAGGTGTTGCAGTTACCACTTAGCTGTCAGCTAATCTAACACCATACAGAGGCATATACCGCTCAACACATTGTTCATGTCTGATGTCCAAACGTCAGACCCGGAGCATTCCTCCTACTGCAACATAAACCAGTTCAAATCAAATCAAATCAAATGCTGTACCTCAGTGTTTCTAAACTCCAGTCAAGCTTAGATGCAGGTTCAAGTCCTTTACTGGCCATGACTAAACTGACAATGCAGGCAGAATAAGTAACAATTGATAAGGCAGAGGAGAACACAGGAAAACATATTTGTGATGTTGACAAATGTGTCAAATGGAGATGACTGTACTTGTGACTGTTTGTTTAGGTGATACCAAGCACCAGCATACCTGTATCGAGAGTCCACGAGCCCATTGATCAGTACACCATTTGAATCAAGAGTGTCAGTGCAAGGCTGTTGCAGGAATGTGCTATTTTTTGGGTCCCCAGAACCGGAGCTTAGACTCACTGTCATAACCAATCAAGGCTTGATGAGGATTCGATGAGTTTCTGGTTCTGGGTGGATGGTCGTGAGGCTGGACTAGAGGGGCTTGAGTTGGGGACACAGACTTATCATACTCTCTCTCTTTCATGGCCAGGATCTATGAGAGGATTGTGGAAGTCCCATTGATGGATCTCCCCATGGGAACCACTATCTGGCTCGGCCAACGAAACGATGCCCATGGCTTTTTTAAGGTAATTTACAGATATTTTACTTCACTCTGAACTTACACAGAGTATCATAGTTTTGTATGTTTGTTTATTTGTTGTCTCACAAATAATGTCCAGTGGTCTTATATAGGACATTTCTTAGAAACTTTAGACCGATATGGAGATGTGATCCGATATGGAGATGTGATCGCTATGAACCAGTGCTAAAACTATGATATCATGCTCATATACCAGAGTGTATAACCAGTCTTATACAGCCCTATGACAGCCTTAGAGAGCGTCATATGGGTTGGGTGTATGCTAGTTTAAGTCAACATGCTGATGATGATAGATACTCATTCGTAGCGGCCAGTGAGGGCAATTCTATCAACGGTTAAGTGTTAACTGCATACTCAAGAGTGCACTTCATTCAGTTGTTCAGAGACATCTGCTCTGACATTATCCACTTCAGACCTAACATCAAAGATTTCAGCTGAACAATATCTAGAGATGCTCCTCGCAAATGCTGGATTAACTTGGCTAGCTTTTGTTATTGCTAGCCTGTGGAAGTTTTCTATACCTGTGGTTGTTGTGTCAGCTCTTTTTGTGAATGCCAAAGGTCAGAGCAGCTTCAGAATTGTAGTTGTGACTAAAATTTCAGTCGATATCAGAGTGGTGGTTTTTTGCAGGAGCATGTGAATGGTTATGACATTAGCACTATCTCCTCCGCCAGGGTATTATGCAAGACGTTCAGCTGCTTCTTATACCACAAGGTTACATCTCCCAGTGTCCGGATCTGAACCGCAGTGAGTACAGCTCAGAATGTACCAGCACCTTTTAACATAAAGACATCTGAACCACAGTGAGTACAGCTCAGAATGTACTAGCACCTTTTAACATAAAGACATCTGAACCACAGTGAGTACAGCTCAGAATGTACCAGCACCTTTTAACATAAAGACATTGTGTCTCTCCCTTAGGTAATATGCTGACCAAGAATCAATAAAAGCAATAAAAAACAAGCAAGGATCACACACTCGTTTCTCTTCAACCAGTACAATTTTTCACCGCCTCTTTTGCCAGGGTTTTGGCTGCAGAAAAAACCTGACCTTGGAGACAGTATTATGTGACCTTTGTTTGTCTCTGTTTCTCTGAGCCCTTCTTACAAAGCCAGAGATTTGTTATGGCCACCGTGAGACTGTGTTGGGATCACAGCAAATGGAGTTCTCAGCATGATCCTGTTTTAAAGTTTTAATTGCCACTTCTTAATGCTTGAAACTTTCATCAATGCTGTGTCATATTCCAGCTTGCCCCACCTGCAATGACTTCCACGGACTTGTCCAGAAGATCATGGAGCTACAGGACATTTTGGCTAAGACCTCTAGCAAGGTAGACTTTTAAACTTTTAGCTTTTACAAAAGAGACCCATTCAGGTCCCCTCATAGCATGATCCTTGGCTTGGCTGCTTCGTTTGATCATAATTCACTGTCTGTGTAGGGCTGTCTCCACACTTACAGCCTGCGAGATGTCTGGAGGTTTCTGTGTCTGTGTAGTGCAATACTAAAAGAAGACAAAGGACAGACTTCTATATGTGAATGTTGGATTAAGAAAAATAATGTGATTTATGTTAAGTAAGAAAGGACTGATGTTTTTGAAACCCAGTTCTGTCTCTTAGTCTTTTTCTCTGCCATCTCTCTGTATCTTTATTCCTTTGCTTTCCAAATTGCTTCCGTACTTGCTTTAGTCTTCTTCAGCTGTCTTTGCATAAAGCAACAGCTTCCTGCATTCTCTCTCTCTCTCTCTCTCTCTCTCATAGCTGGCCCATGCGGAGGAGAAGATGAAGGATTTGGATGGCTGTTACTGTGAGAAGACCTGCAGTCTGGATGGAGAAATTTACAGAGAGGACGAGACCTGGACAGACAGATGCAAGAACTGCACATGCTCAGTAGGTGATCAGCAGAGCAGGAGATGGTGTGGGGGAGGGGCTTGGCCTGTTGCAGTCTATTGGGATCAAAGCAAGCAATACTCTGTTAGTGTAATTCAGAAATAAAATGGTCAGCTTCCCAGAGAAGGTTAAAAATACTGCCAATCTATGAGTCTGACCCTGGAGACAGCTGAGGAATTCCACGGTCCTCTGGAAACTCAGTTGTAGGTCCAGGGATGAGCCGGGAGAGTGTGGTATGGTCAGAGCTGGTTGTTAGGGGCTGCTACGTGATGTATTTAGTTAAGATAGAAGTGCAGAGATGTTCCCTGCATCTTGGCTTCACCATTCCAGTCCCAGTTCTGGACCATTTGCCAGCTGTTGCTTGGAGGCTGAGGGAACCCAGTTGGCTATGGTTTTGGGTGGATGTGTCAGCCAAGAGTCCTGTCAGGCTTAACTTTGTTCTCTGTCATGGTAACTGCAGGTGGAGTTAAATGAATCGCACTTTATGTCGCTTTACAAAACTAAACCATTCCTAATTAGAGTCACACTTGACAGAAGCGACATGCAAGCCTCACACACTCTGACTGAAGTGACTGAAAGACAGAGTGAAGACTGAAGGTTTGTGAGATTTCCCATAATGAGGCATTCTGAAATAGGAAAAAGGGGAGTAGAAAAAAATGATTAAAAAAAGAAAAGTTGACACTTCTTAACATAGACCAACATAGACCTTTGGCTTAAGCAGGCTCAGACACACATCATGGCACATTATCTTTCACGTAAGGCACAAAATTGTGCTTTGGGCATCTGATGTTATTATTTCTAAACAAACAATTAAAAAAAAAAGGTTTTTCCTCAGTGATCTTGTCTCACATACTTAAAGTCCCTTTGTCATGCTTGTTTGATCTAACAGAATGGCGATTTAATTGCACTGTAATTGGGATAACCGTTTTGTTTGTTTGTTTGTTTGTTTGTTTGTAGAATGGCACAGTGGAGTGTGAGAGCTTTTTCTGCCCTCAGCCACAGTGCCCACCTGATACAGCTCCTGCCTATGTCTCTGGTGCCTGCTGCAAAGAGTGCCAACGTAAGGAAACAGTACACCATCCCCCTCTCTCTCTCTCAGACACACACACGCACACACACGCACACACATGCACACACATACTGGAGTCTTAGTATGTGTAAAGCTGTAAGCACTGGCATAAACTCATGGGAGCTGATGTAAGAAGTATGCAGGTAAAAGTTTTCTGGTCGTAAATTAGCGACCTGTCTGTGCTGAGGATGTTTGAATGAATACTCAAGTTAATGAGTAGTATCTGGCGTTCCTGAGGGAGTTTTCTTCGTTATGAGAGGGGGAACACAACATTTCGGGGGTGGAGGACTCTAAAATAGGGTGGTGTTATGCAAACAGCTGCATTAGTGTGTTTAAATGACGTCATTAATAATGGGTTAACTTTCAGAAGAAGAGGCTGACTGTGTAATCCTAAACAGATCAACACAGAGCACAAAGACCGCCGATCACTTGTGTATCTGTGTTTGCACAGCTGTAGATAAAAGTGATTCAAACATACCAGCTCTGACACCAGGCTGTTCCAGTCTTGCTGCATATATTTTGCCAAATGACACCTTTTTTCACGCAATGCTAAACTTTCCAATTTGAGTTCAGAAGCTTGCTTTACCAGAATGTGTCCTCAACCAGAATGTTAAGTTCTGGTGGATTGGATGGTTACTCTTAGGTTGGATACTGACCTTCCCTGACCTTGCCTTGATCAGTGCTATTTTTCCTCAAATGTGCTGTCATTAATGGAGAAGAGTTTTTATCTGCATGTTAATCGATTATTACATCTACCTTTCATCAGATAAACCACACCCAGGATGCATTACGCTTGTCTGTTTCATTTTTTCTGCACAAACAAATTAACAGCACCTGTTACTGGTTTTAGCGAACGTAAAACATACTGTCTCTCCATCTGTTTTTTTGTTCCTGGAAAATTCAAATTTCAACAAACTGTTACTGTATACTCCTAAGCAAACACGATGTCTCAGATTTATAGCATAAGTAAGGAAGGTGTTCCAGTGTCAAATAAATACGTAAATAATAATACAGGAAGAAGACAAACATACCATGTGTGTACAAGGTGATAACACATGAGCATGACTGTTACATGAACGTGGACACAAACACATACATGGATAAAGGTATACACTCTCTGTAAACATTTGTAATCTCTGCATTACACGCTTATGTCTTATAAACATGTAGTCTTTTTATAATCTGCTTCAATCAATCTGTTCAGTCTGTTTCAACCTATCAGTCTTTATTTCTCTTTGCTAAAATATATAGTCTGTTTGTTCTTTATTTTCTTTATCCCTGCTATTGCTTTTCTCACTCTCATTTTCTCTGTTTCTTTCTATTCTTCAGTCTCTCTTCTCCTCTTAGATGCCTTTCTCCTTACTTGCCTCTCATACACCTGAGAATCTCTCTCTTTCTCTCTTTTTCTCTCTCTCGCTCTCTCTCTCTCTCTCTTTCTCTCTTTCTCTCTCTCTCAGAGTTGAATAATTTTGCCCTTCAGTCTTCTTTCTCCCCTTTCGCTGTACTCCAGTACCCCTCCCTCAGCTCTCTATCACATAACTTTCTCTCTCTCTCTCTCTCTCTCTCTCTCTCTCTCTCTCTCTCTCTCTTGCTCTCTTCTCATCTCTCCATCTCTCTCTGTGTTCACTGCACTCTCCAACACTCTTCCCTGAGTCCCTTGCTTCTCAACACCCCCCTGCCTCAGAGTGCACAATCACACATTTTGCCTTGACAACTGACCACATCTCCTGTTGTTGCTAGGATACCCCAGAAACGCGCTTGCTCTCACACATAAATTATTCAAGGCCAGACTTCAAAGAGCTGTGTTACCATGGGCGACGCCAATATGAGACAGCCAATGGATGTTTGAGTATTGAGAGAGAAGCTGTGTCTAAGTCATGCCGTACTACCTGTTTAAAAAAGAAAGAAAGAAAGAAAGAAAGAAAGAACAAAGAAAAAGTATTTGCGATGTGTTTAGTTTCCTCTATGGAAATGTCCTAAAATTCCAAACATTCACTCTCAAAAACTTTTTTTTTGCTTTGGAAACATCTTTGTAGCAGCAGAGATGATCTTAGATATTTAGCAAGGCATCTTCACTGCTGTTATTTTTGTGTAGAAAATGAGCTCTTGCTGTGACTCATGATAATGTTAGACTGTTTGTTTGTTTGTTGCTTTGAAATCTGATAATCTGATCTCACTTTTAATGAGGGATCTGATCTGTCCTTTTGTGTGTGTGTCTGTGTATGTATGTGTGTTTGTGTATGCTGACAGCTATATGCCTGTTCAGAGGGAGAGTGTATGTGGAGGGTGAACGGAGAAGTGTGAGAGACGCTGCTGGAAACTGTTTGCTTTTTCAGTGTCAGGTGAGTAAATTACCCATTAGCATTTATCACCCAGACTCTCAGTGTTACTGTCATTCAGAAAAATAAACCTGATCTGGACTTTTACATAAGCTTTCACAGATCCAACACTCACGATGAATCATTCTTACTGCTAGTATACTAATACAGTCTCAACTGACCTGTTCAGAATATGCCAAGCAGTGAAATTCTTCTGTATGTCTTGAATATTCATGTCTGGACAGTGTGTAATGTGAGATATGAGTTATGTGTGAGATATGTGTGGGATATGTGTGAATGATTTTTTTCAAAATTAATTTTATGAATTAATGTAACTAATTAGAGTCGGATGTATATTCAATTTGGTTTTTATTATTTTACTTATTTGAATCAATGATATGTAAGCTAATGTTATGTTCGTGTGTGTGTGTGCGCGTGCTTGTGTGTGTGTGTGTGTGTGTGTGTGTGTGTGTGTGTGTGTGTGTGCTTGTATCACTGTACATGTCAGAATCGAAGCATGCGTAGGATAGAGGGATTCACCTGTCCGGAGCTGAACTGCCCTGAGTCTGAGCAGCTCACACTCACAGACAGATGCTGCAGGGTGTGCCGAGGTAGAACCAATATTTACATTTATTTATATTACTATTTATACTTACTCTGGATGTTCTCTAAAGCTTAGTGCATGAATTCTGTGTTGTTACACAGCAGTAACTGGTCTGCTCTGTGTGTGTGGGTGTGTGTGTGTGTTTATGTCTGTGTATGTGTGGCACAGGGCATGATTTTTGTGCTGAGGGCCATAGCAGTAATTGTGTGGAGGATTCTGACTGTATTAACCTGGAGGCAGGAGCCTGCTGCAGCTGCAGAGATGGCTACCGTGCCCTGAGAGATGACAGTGCCTACTGCCAAGGTACACACACACACATTATACTCACACACACACACATTATACTCACACACACACACATTATACTCACACACACACATATTATACTCACACATACACACATTATACTCACACACACACACATTGTACTCACACACACACATATTATAACACCTTTTTGGGCTTTTCCACTCCTCTCATTAGTTGGACATTATCGTGCAGTTGCCCCTCTGTCGTTTTGGAAAGGGAATAATTGTTTTTGGCAAAAGTTTCCTTGTGAGGCAGACATAGGCAGACTGTTTGACTGCAGCTTAATGACAGGTTCAGTTTAGGAGAGATTCGAATGGATATGGAATGCTGTGGGGGATTCTCATCGCCGTGACAACATTAACAACACTCTCAGACCAGAGAGATGGATGAGTAACAGTGCTCTGAAGATGTCACTGCTCTCAGACTGAGCACTGAGGCAGTGATCTTTATTTTTAGAATGTCTTCGACGCTGAAGTATCTCCTGCTGTGTCTGCTACAGAGGACTTTCCCTAAGAGAAAAACAAATATTTGCTCATTATCTCAGATAAAGGAAATATGCATTCACTAATGAATCAGGTGAGATTTTAACTTGGTAATTGACAGATGACCTCAGGGTTGAGTGAAAAGGACACCAGTGTCACAGGCTGTGAGGCCTGGGATACAGAATATGGACCCAGAAGCAGACTCTTGAGAGATTGTTTTTAAAAAGGTGACTTTAATGATCGAAAATTTCAGTAAAACAGAAAACAGCAGGCAGTGTTCGCAGTCAATTCACAAACAGGCAAAAATGGGGATCAGGCAAAAAAAGTGGTTTGAGTCCCGGCAGAGTCCTAAATAACTCGAGATCAGTCCAATACAAAAGGCAGAGGTACAGAGGAGGGCAAAGCAGTAATCAAAAGTGAGCAGGCACAGGTCAAAGACAAGGAGGGCAAAACAGTCCAGGCAAATACAAAAACCAAAAGGGCAAGACAAGAGCAAAAATCCAGGAAACAGGCAGAAGTCAAAACATGAGCAAAAAGTCAGAAAACATACATGAAATCGCGAGAGAACCTTCCAAAAAGTGGCGAGGATAATCTGGCAAGAAGTGAGTGGTGAGACAAGGCTTTTAAACACAGACAAATGAGAGGATGGTGGACAGGTGCGAATGCAAAAACGTGGAGTGGAAGCCAGGAAACAGAACACAAACGGGAGAGAGGGAAACCGTGGCTAAACAGTGGAAGGAGCAGGCTGGATTGTGACAACCAGTCGGTCCAGACTCAGCTGAACGGGCGTGAGGCACCAAACTTAGTGAGAGAGACTGTGCCCAACCGCGTGAAAGTCAGCACTTTTTTTTATAAAGCTTTGAGGTGCAAACTGAGCTTGACATGCTCCAGACATGCTCCAGACTGTTTTACCATGGAAACACACACCTTTACATCATTCAAGTATGGACAACTTGTTAGCGTGGGTGATTTCTCACTGTTTGACTACTAAAGGTTGTGCTAGTGTAAGGACACACAGCTGAGTCATAACTGAAGTCTCATCAGGAGTGTGTAACTGAACCAAGCTAACAGTGCATCCACCATATGTGTGTTTCTCTGTCCAGACCTTCAAGTGTCATTCACAGGACTTGTGTACCTCTGGGTTGGTCAGAATTTTCCTACTGACTCCTTCCACTCTCCCCGGTTATCCCTTAGTAACTTTGATTAGCCAATCAAATCAGGGAATGACCTGCTTAGCCAGCTATGCTCATAACCCCAAAGAGTCAAAGACTGAATGAGGTGCAATTTCACTAGCAGGTATTAGTTCTTAGATACTCCTAAACCTGCCAGGCCATGTGTCATTGCTCACTGTGGTGAACAAGATGCTGCAGTTCATGAGGTGTAAAATGTTTTAGAGAGAACTGACAGGTGATGGTATCGGTGACTAGTGTTTGTTAATTGTTTCATGTTTCAGTGTTGTACATAAGTACTGTTAGCTTGGCCACAGGAGAAGTATTTAAAATGTATGTGATTAAAGTTGATAGGGTTTTGATAACGAGACAGGGAAAGACTTTGACTGAGTACTTTAGGTTGTTAGTGAAGCTCTGTTTGTATAATGAGAACCCAAGTATCATTAATGTAGCCTCGCCATTCTTCCCTCATGCCAGCTGTGCCTTTTTGGGGTTTTTTTGTCTTTTTTTTGTTCACTACCTGGCACTGAGCCAAACTGCAGCTGCATGCCTAAGCACACCCAGACATAGACATACACATACACACCTAAGCATCACCAGACTCAGTAACAATAATGTATTATTCCACATCCAGTATATGAGTGAAGGCAGGCACACACACACATTCACCTGTTGTCCTATTGGCTGAGCCACAAGGAGCCGTGTGCTTCCCACCAATCATGGCTCACCAGACTTTTTCAGCTGAAGGACATCAGGCACAGTGACTTTGCTCCTGGAGGCGAATTGACCATTGTGATTTTCTTTGTTTGTTTTGTGTTTGTTGTGTGTATCCACTGTATTGGTTATAAATGTAAAAATTAAATATGTAATAACCATGTTATTATCATATTATAGTTTATACTACAGCAGCATGGACAGATTTCCCGACTTTAATTTATAATTTACTGTCCACATGCACATCAGGCTGTCTCGTATGACAGGCTGTCTGTGGGGTTAATCTGAGCTCAGTCGTGTGTGAAACATCTTTAATTTATCATGCTGACATCACTTTGAGAGGTTTTAACGATGGCTCTAAGTGGTACTGAATGTCCATGAGGCCGACATTTAAGCAAACAGTGTTGCAATTGCCCCAACACCCTGTTTCATCTCGTTATTGCGGATAATGAATAAAGCACAATTTTGACCTGAAAGTCAAAGGAAAGTGTGTTTTCCCCTCAGAAGTCATTTAAGCATTGAATAATCTGGGATGAAGAAGTCTACTGTGCCTTAAGTAGCAGTAAAAAACAGAACTGGATGAAAGGGGATTCCACCTGACCTGTTTTAGGATGAGAATGACAGAGACCTGGTTTTATATGTGCCTGTGTGATTTAGATTGGCTGGTGTTTTAATTTTAAACATACGGACCTGAATTAATGGGTTAAGCTGCTCTTTTACCCTATGCAATGAAACATTATTTCATTCAGTTAGCACTGCTGTAAAATGTGCACATGCACACACACACACACACACACGCGCGCACAAACACAAACACACAGTGTGAATTATGCCTGCGTTATCACAGCAGTAAGCAAACACTCGTTAGTTGTGTTTTTTGAGAGGATTTCTCAGACAGCCTGAAGATGTTCAAAAAGCAAACAGCCGTAATCATTTCAAATTACAACTGTAGGGATTTAACCCACAAAAGGAAAAAAAACACAGAAATAAAAGGCATTACATTTTCAATTACTCCTACAATGAATGACAGGAAATGCCAGAAAGTTATTCTCAACCCCTTACAGAACAGCTTAGTTAAAGAAAGAAGAAGATAAGGAAAGATAAGAGAGAATTTTCTACAGCTGTGCAGTGGTTTCAGTGAATTGTGTGGCTTTGCTGTGATGGGTTTGTCATTTGTTTTTGCTAGCAGTACAAACTGAAAGAGAAAGAGAAATTGTGAGAATCTCTCCAGAGTGTGAGAAAGATGGTGGGTGGAAGAAACTGCCAGGGATGACAGAGAGAGAGAGAGAGAGAGAAGGACCAGAGAAGAAGAAGGGAGAGAAAGAAGACGGATAGTTGTATCTCCAGTATTTTAGTCTTAGCAAACAGTGAAGTCGACATTTTAGGGTTGTCTAATACTAAAAGGTCAGAGTAACACAAAAATGCGCTCTCTCTCTTTCTCTCTCCCTCTCTTTACTCCCTAAACTTAATACTTATTCTTGGCAGTTTCGTGTACCCTCCATGAGGATGAGTGTTCAGTGCAGGGGAGGAGAGAGAGAGAGAGAGAGCGAGAAATACAACTATTAGTGCCACACTTGTCTTCTTTCTCTCCCATCTTCTTCTTCTCTGGTCCCCCCCCCCCCCTCTCTCTCTCTCTCTCTCTCTCTCTCTCTCTCGCTCTCTATCTTGCATTTCTGTCTCTTGTCTTAAGACAGCAGACATATTAATATGATGGCTCTAAACTACAATATGAAATTTAAAAGGACAGTACTGTTCCCAGTTTTTGTGTTTTGTCTTTTATGGTCATTGAGTTGCTCTGGTTAAAGCTCAGTTTTACCTATTCTAACTGGAGAAGCTAGATTTCAGCCTTAGTTTTTGCTCTTTAACACAGTGAGAGTTCAGAATTGCCTTTTCCAATGCTCTTGATTCATTAAATAGGAAAAGGGGGATTTCAGAGCCAAACTTTCCCTCCAAAAAATCTGTCTCTCTTGCGGCGACTCTTGCAGGACTGCATGGATATGAGACGGAAAGTTCTGGTTAACATCTGTGACTTTGTTACTAAGCGAAGTGTGATGCCCTGTTGCAGATATCGATGAGTGTGCGGAGGGAAAACACTACTGCAGGGAGAACACAGAGTGTGTTAACACCCCTGGATCCTTCATGTGCATCTGTCACTCCGGCTTCATTCGGATCGATGAGTATTCCTGCACAGGTGAGTGCTACTGCTGATCCCACAGTGCGTGACATTTATCAGCAGGACGGCAGTGTGTGTGCGTGTGTGTGTGTTAGTTAGAGAGAAAGAGAGTGTGGAGGGGGCACTACTCTCTGTAATACTGGCTAACTGCACATGGAGACAGGCAGCTAGAGATTTAGTTTTCCGCGTGTTTTGTTTTGGCTATGATTGACTGACTTGACTTTGTTTGAATGTTTGAATGCACCTTCTTAAGTGAACACATTCACACTAACTGTATTTTCCACTCTCTGTGATTTACAAAGCCACTGTTTCCTCTTTGTTTTTTGTTAATGACACACACACATGCATACACACACACACGCATACACACACAGGCATCCGCACACAGAGACACTGACACTCACACACAGAGACGAACACACACACATACACAAGTAAAAGCCATTTTCCATTTGAGGTGTCATGTTCATCCTATTTTACATTTTCATTACGGTTTTTGATTTGCTTTCTCAGAGGACGGCGGCGTGACAATGCAAGAGCTGTGTTAAATAGCCACTCTCAGTGTTTTGTGATGGAGAAGATATGAATTTTTTCTCACTTTGGCCCACAAACATACTGATAACTGTTTTATCACACCTCTGCTGTGTGTCTTCACACAAGTGTCCTTTCAATTTCTCTTTGTTTCATTCCTGTCGGTCTTTCTTTATAATTTTTTTCCTTCTACCTTTTGTAAATTTCATGTTTTTTCTCTCCTGTTCCTCTCGAGAAGAGCACCAGAATCAAGGTCGAGCAGAACTCGATTGCATTGGTTTGTTTGTCTCAGTTCAGACATTGGTGTGCTCTCAAGAGTACCATTCTGTTGTTTTTTTTTGTTGGGGGGTGTGTGTGTGAGTGTGTGTAGCTGAATGGAGTTTTTCTGAATGCTCTATACAGACAGATGGCCTTGGCTACAGCTTTTGAGCTCAGAGTTCATTTCTTTCCCTCAGTGTAAAAAGCAACAAAAGCCCCATGTTCCAGTACCACTCCACTATATTTCCCATATGAAAATGAAGGAAAAAACCCAGCTGAATAAACCTTTTCCATAGAAATACATGTACTGGAACACAGAATATTTCAAGATTCGGATGGGCCTACACGTCTAAAAGTGCTAGTGGCCATCTTGGACTCTTTAGCTGGTTTGGCTAGTGTCCACTACGATCATCTATTATCCTTCCATTTTGCACTCTATGCAATTTTTTCATTGAACTTAAACATACTTGAATACCAGACTTTGAGTTCATTTCTTCTCTTCTCTTCTCTTCTCTTCTCTTCTCTTCTCTTCTCTTCTCTTCTCTTCTCTTCTCTTCTCTTCTCTTCTCTTCTCTTCCTCTGCTGTTATGAAATTATGAACCGACAAATGCCCATTCATCCGCCGGTGTAATTAGGGCGATGGGAGTGCCAATTGCGTGTTACGCAGAGCTAGTAAACAATGGCATTGTAATGAGATACTTGTGTTCATTCTCTCCCCACAGCGACAAAAACTTTGATATGGAACGGTCTAGAACACTAACTCAGAAGACGTTAGTCTGAAAGCCTCTCTGTTAGAGTGGAAAATTCTTGCAACCGGCTCAAATACAGATGTGTTCATGCGTCAGTTGGAAATGCCGGTATCGTACTTGCTCGTTAAGAACTATTCATAAGTCTTTCATCGCTTATTTGTTGGGTAAGGAAATTGACATGTATATTCTTGGTGGTTTCTCGCAAGTGACATTTAAAGCAATTTGATTATTGGAATATGACAAAGCGTTTGGCCTTAAATGTTGATATATTTAGCGGATACAAGTATCACCATCGTAAACTGATTTATGCCATACCAAAGAAGCATTTTCAGCTGCAAAATGTTGGATTTAGTATGTCACACCTGGTTGTCTCTTACCTGTATAGGTTGGCTCTCTGTATTCTAGACTACGTAAACGATGTGCTTTTCTATGTGTTGGTTTTGATACATTATACTTAATCCGTAAATTATTTACCACATTATCTGTAGGTGTTCTCTGTGTGTAAACCACTTAATGTAAAGGCAAAGATTTGTGTATAGTTGGAATGAAAGAGCTAAAATTTGCATTTAATCATAGATTTTAAAAGACCTCTGACAAGACCAAGGAAGTCTTGAGGCGTCTTGTCGTTATTGACAACAGTGTGATACGAAGGCAGACGCTGAGCTGAATGAACAAACTTGTTGCCATGGATTGGAGAAAGACAGTGAAAAGGCACTGAAAGAGAAACTTCCTGAATGAGCATCTATTTACGCGTACATGTGATGCAGTCTCTAGACAGTCCTAGTATTTGACAGCTTTTCACGAGGCCAGGCAGAGTAAATGAACCGTATCCGTCTTCATCACGCCCTTTTCGCTCATCACAATCTCTTCACCGATGGAACGAAGCGCATTCATCACAACGTACGTCAAGAAGACAAAATTTCCTCCCCCTACATTATTCATCCGCACTTGACAAATCCCCATCAAAATGTTAGAGGAGCACAAAGCAGCCAGTCTAGTCTTTTTATGAAGGGTGTATTAAATATTATGTAGCGAGTTTATTTTCAGAGTTTGAGAATAAATGACAAAGTCATGTTGAATGTGTTATGATTTTGTGGTGTGTGTTGTGTGCATTGTTCAGTTTGCTCTACAGAACACATTTTGTGAAGAGATATTAAGAGATCATGACACACAGCTGACTGAACAAGAGACAGACAGACAGACCAACAGACACGAATGAACCAGGAACCAGGATTGGCTGTCAAAATGATGCGCTAAGAAATCTTTATTACAAATATTTAAACAAATAGAGTGAAGGAGTAATGGAATTACCAGAGACTGGCACAACAAAAGAGAGTCCTCATGTAGTTAGTCACTAAACAGTTAATTTATTCTTTCTGGTATTTAAGTCTTAACAAACAGTGAAGTCGACATTCTGGGCATGTCTAATACTGAAAGATTAGAGCAACACAAAAGTTCTTTCTCTCTCTCTCTCTCTCTCTCTCTCTCTCTCTCCCTCTCTCTCGCCTGTGGAGTTCCTCTCTCAGTGAATGTGGCTCAGTCTTGTTAAGGCCATGTTAATGGTGTCAGGAGATTGTGTCTGTTTGTAAGCTTGTCCACAGTGTTTTGTCCAGTTTCTGCTCCTGCTCCATTCTGCTGATGCTGCAGGAGTCTGGGAAAGGG
>NC_044495.1:42942210-43147210 GCF_902362185.1 Chanos chanos
TGTTTGAATGAGGAAGCAGTGTGCGATAAACTGAGGAGTATGGCTCGTTACATGATTTGATTAAGCTCTACTTCATTCTTGTGAATTCCGATGTGGCTGAGACCACACCCCTGTCCATGCAAAATATGGAGGGGCATGATCAATTAGCATATTAGTGAAATATTTCATTTTCAAATCCTGCATTTACATTTACATTTAACCTTTATATTTATATAATGTTATTTTATAATTTTGCTTTAATGCAGATCATTACTCTTGGAAAAAGTATTACAATATTTTACCTGAATTTCTCTCTAAATGTTTAAAAAAAGTGACAGTTGAAAATTGAAGTGCATTTTTTTTTACATTTGGCAGAAGGTGCAACGTTTTACAAACGGCGCCCCATAGTAAATATGTACATTTGTACAACTCTTCTTTGCCACATTGTAAAGACTGCCAACGGCAGCAAATTCATGGAAAGAGATTTCTACAAACATTGGTTTGGATGTCACTTAATGTACAAAGAGATGGAAGAACTGGAAGGACAAGTACATTCGCCTCAGAAAAAGAGTTACTGCGTTGCAGTAATTTCAGTAACTGTTGTTCCAGTATTTATTACTCCAACATGATCTGCTCAGTCAGTCGCCCACTGTTTCAAGTATACAAATAAGGTGTCCCTTATTTCTCTACATAAAAGGTGGCAACCCTAATGCTATGGAACCATGGAACCTAATGCTAATTTGCTTCTAACATATTTGTGAATAGGTTATTTCTCTCCTGTATTTCACCAGTAAATTTCAGGGATTTTCCTCTCCCCGTCTGATTCATGAAGTTCTTATTCTTCTCAGGAGCTTAAGAACAGTCATCTATGCATTGGCGGTGAGCGTCACCATTTGACATGAGTGCTGTAGAATGCACAGATTCTCTTTCAATGGTGTAATTTTGTATTAGACTGTGATTGCACTGTACTTCCACTGCTTAGAAACCTGCCAACAGATTTGACAAAAAATAAATAAATAAATAAAAAGGCTATTTCTGTAAATCGCCAGTCAACATGCACAGAGACTGGTGTCCCATTCTATTTAACTGTGGAAAACATAGTTAAAACATGCTAAAACATAGTTAAACCATGCTATGTATTACTGAGTATTTTGGTAAATCCTGCATCCCACAAATGAAAGTGGCCTAATTGCCAGTCATAGCTTTGACTAGCTTGTCATCTGAGCAAGGGCAGTTTAACGGATGTCCTGCATTACGGATGCAGTGAGGTCTTTCTCCCAGTGGAGCTAGAATAAATAAATGAGGAGAATATGCTTTGTGTCGTCTGCTGGCAACACCGTCCAACAAATTAGTCACAGGAACTGGAAGACAGCGAGCGCCTTTGGGGGTCATGCACTGAGTGCAAACCCAAATCAATTCTCCCCACAGGGGCCACGACAGAGCAAATGTCAGGCTGTCCTTCGAGGAATAACCGGAGGAGACAGAAGTTACTGTGAAAAAAAAAAAAGAAAAAATGTCAGGGCCAGCAGCACCGCTGCCCCCCGTGTCTGTTTTATCACCATTCAGCATTCTTGCCGCCATCTGGATCTCTTTTTCAACTCACTCTCTCTGTCTGTCTGTCTGTCTGTCTCTCTCTCTGTCTCTTTCCCTCTCTCTCTCTGTCTCTCTCTCTCTCTGTCTCTTTCTCTCTCTCTCTCTTTCTCTCTCTCTCTCTCTCTCTCTCTCTCTGTCTCTGTCTCTCTCTCTCTCTCTCTCTGTCTCTGTCTCTCTCTCTGTCTCTCTCTCTGTCTCTTTCCCTCTCTCTCTCTCTCTCTCACTCTTGCTGGCTCACTCACTCACTCAGGAATGTAATTTTGGGAGATCGGAGAAATAGAGAAATGTTTTGTAAAAAAAGAAAAAAGAGAGAAAAGGACGAGAGCCAAGAGAAAGGCTGAGGAGGTGAAATATGAGTATTTAATGCTTGTCACGGCAGAGTTGCTCCAGCAGATAAACTAATGCGTCTCAACACTTAATATGACGACTGGTTATTGACTGAGAGTGGTTTCCTTGGTAATGAAGACTAGTCCTGTATGAAACTGCATTAGAGATGGATTTGGAATAGTCTTAGGATCGGTCTTTACATTAAGTCGAGGACTTTAAGAAGCCAGCTTCTTTGTTTGCCTTGTTGCATGTTAGATAGGATGTAATACATATTAAATCAAAGCTGAGTTAAAATTGATTCTCTTTTGCAGTGCTGTTTTAACAGCTGGTATTTTATTGTAGTATGGGTGTTTAGTGTATCTGTGTGTGTGTGCGTGTGCACGTGCATGCGTGTGTGTGTGTGTGTGTGTTTTTACAATGTTTGTTATTGACCACAGAAATGCAGAAGCTTTGACAATGTATACCAGGGCTATTCAATTAGTTTGGAATGGGGGCCATTTCATGAAAAGGATCCCAAATATGGGGCCTGAGAAACATGGCTTGAAATAAGAGTGATCACATTAACAGCCACAGATACAGTGAAATACAACAACATAGCAGTGCATATATTGTGTTTTGCAGAGTAAACACACGTGCCTCGCACAGACAGATATAAATGCATACCTGTCTGCCATTCACTGTTGAACTGCCTGTTTTCTGATTCAACTTTTCGTTTTAAATGTAGAAAGACATTTTGTCTAACTAACTTGCTAACGTGTTGGCAAGAACAGGACCACAGGCGCCGAGAAGAGAGTGTGGAGATGCAAAAGTGGAGAGCAGCGTGTGCATCAGTTAGCGATGATTAATTTTTTTTTTTTATATTGATAGGTCCGGGACAAACAGGGATAATTGTGACACCGTGGCAGGACAAATGGGATGGGAAATAATTGTGACACAGGATCATACAAAAATTATAAACTTCAGTTATTTACTTATTTTTTAACTAATTACATTTTTTAGGGCAATACGTAGCCCACTCAAAGTGCCAGTATAAATTGCTTCGCAAGCCAGCCCAGCCCCGGGGCCGCCAAGTGAATAGCCTGGATGTCTGCCTTTTTCAACATGAAAATCAATTTGGATATTCTTCATGTGCAACTGTTGAAGATGTTGCTGACAGATAATCCAAAAATCATTAGAGACCTCAGGAAAATCACTTCTTGACATTTTGCTATCAGACATGCTTAATTGCCTGTAGTGAGTCCTGGTGTGTAGCTCGAGGCCAAATCACCCTTTAATACACACAAAGCGTTCATCTTGCGAAACCGTTACAGTAACCGTTTACATCTTTATGTTTTTTCCTTTCTTGGGGAAAGGAAAGTCTTTAATTTGTCTCTGTTGGTTATGAGACAGATCTTTCTCAATAGTAGAACATATATGCATGATGCATGGAGAGCTTCTGTTAGAGAAGCTGAAGGTGAAGTCTTTAGTCAGTGTTAAAAATGACACACCACACACTCTGCACCAGCGTTTGGATGCGTGCTCACCAAGGACCGAATGCATTCTTAGGAGACTTTATCACTTACAGATTCAATTACAGAAGAAGTAAAAGCATTCATAAGAGTGTGAATTGAGAAGCATTTTTGTGTGAATTTTTTTTTTCTGTTCTTTAATAATTGGCAGGATGGCCTTGGTGGAGGGAAGAGGGTTTATGGGTGATGGTCTAAGCTTGTAGGTCCATACAAAGAAAACTTCCTCCTCTTCATCTTTCTTTCTTTTTTTCTTTTTGGATCTAGATATCGACGAGTGTTTGAATGGGTTTGTCCAGTGTGACAGCCGGGCCACCTGTGTCAACCTACCAGGCTGGTATCACTGTGAATGCCGTGACGGTTACCACGACAACGGCATGTTTTCAGCCAATGGGGAGTCCTGCGAAGGTAAGACAGGTGTCACTCTAAAACAGTCTGGTGTTGAAGACTAAAACTAAACTCTTAACCAATGACTTTGTGAATTTGGAACTGTAGACATTGATGAGTGCCTGACTGGAAGACACACATGCACCAATGACACGGTTTGCGTGAATGTGGACGGAGGCTTCGACTGCAGGTGCCCGCACGGCAGGAACTGTACGGGCGATTGTTACCATGAAGGAAAGGTCAAACACAGCGGACAGATCTGGGTCCTGGACGAGGACAGGTGCTCGGTCTGCTCCTGCCAGGTGAATGAGGGAAGATCTGGGGAGAAATGTCCTCTGACCTTCGAGTTGGCCAACTACTGGTTCTGCTAGCTTTCAGCTGTCGCCCTCTCTGTCTCTATCTCTCTCTCTTTCTCTCCTCTTTTTATGTCTTTTTTTGTGCTGTGCTCTGTCCTTTTGCCTCCTTATGTATTTGGTTTCATCTCATAATTTTCTATATTTTTCCATTCTGTTTTAACTGCCTCTCTCCCTCTCTCTCTCTCTCTCTCTCTTTCATATCTCTCCTCCTGTCATAACTTCAGTTTCTGTCTTTGCTGTTTTGCTGTGTGTGTGTGTGTGTGTGTGTGTGTGTGTGTGTGTGTGTGTGTGTGCATGTGTGTGGGATCAGAGTGGTCTGGTGACATGTCGGCGGATGGTGTGTGACTGTGACAACCCCACGGTGGATCTGTTCTGCTGCCCTGAGTGTGACCCACGCCTGAGCACACACTGCCTACGTCAGAACGGCCTGCTCACCTACAACAACGGAGACACTTGGGTGGAGAACTGCCAGCAATGCCAGTGCATGGTAACCACAGCCTCAGGCAATCAGCATGTCTCTCAACCAATCAGTATCTTTTTCAACCAGTCAGCATTTCTCTCAGCCAAACAGTATTTCTGTCAGCCAATCAGTATCTCTCTCAACCAGTCAGCATCTCTCTCAGCTAATCACCGTCTCTCTTAGCCAATCACTGTCTCTCAGTCAGTCAGCATCTCTCTCAACCAATCAGTCTCTATCTCAAACAGTCAGCGTCTTCCAACATCCAAATGAACTAGATCACAAAAGTTTAATACTGTTTTCCATTCTCTCTTTCCCTGTATGCAGTAGCGGCAGCAGTTTTTTTATGGAGTCTGGATTATTTGAAATGAGATCTTTGTCCTCTGAAATACAGCCATAAATCTCCACTATATGTCTCAGATATGGTTCAACACTGCGTCCTCTGCATTTCCAGGCCTTACAGAATTAACAGCCTGGGTTTTTATGCCAAAGAAACAAGCAGCATTTTTTAGCAGCTCTGGTTTCCATTCCATTTCCAGAACAAGATCGCTCCAAACTCTGCTCTTTCATCATGTTTCATTCTCATTGCACTGCTTTGAGTCAATGAGTCAAGAAGCCTGACTTTCTGGCACTGGCTAAATATCTCTAATAAAGGAGAGAGAGAGAGAGAGATGTAAGGAAAGCCTCTACAGTTGTGACAGCAGTTTGATGGTAAATGTAATGAAACAGGTGTGATGGGAATTGTAGTGAGACAGGTGTGATGGTAAATGTGGTAAGACAGATTTGATGGGAATTGTGGTGAGACAAGTTTGATGGTAGATATAGTGAGACAGGTATGATGGTAAATGTAGTGAGACAGGTATGATGGTAAATGTAAGAAGACAGGTTTGATGGTAAATGTAGTGAGACAGGTATGATGGTAAATGTAAGAAGACAGGTTTGATGGGAATCAGCATAGGACAAAGGAATGAAAGCAACAGGAAGTGACTGCTCCACAGGCTTCAGCTGAAAGCCAGTTAGGCAGAGTGAAGGAGTAACTATGTCAAAGCATGTGCCAGAGACACACACACACACACACACACGCACACACACACACACACACACACACACAGTCTTCAATAGTCAGGTATCCCTTGCACCCATTTGCATTCAATAAATCAAATTTACAGTGTTTAATTATTGAATCAAAGCTTCTTGGCTTCTTTTTCCCCTCTGATAATGTGCTTCAAGTCCTTAAGTCCTTTCTGTAGTTTGTTTGAATGGGTTTTAATTTTTTGAAGCCACAGATCAGCTAATCAAAGGAGTCAGACCTTTCATTCTAGCCACATACCGCTGTAAAGATTAAAGTGTTTTAAAGAAGGCCCTATAAAATAAATATGATTTTTAAAAGGATTAATCTATTCTCTCTCTTCACACAAACCTCAGGCTATAAACCAGACACTGAGACTCATGCTGTAAACCAGACACTGAGACTCACACTGTAAACCAGACACTGGGACTCGCACTGTAAACCAGACACTGAGACTCACACTGTAAACCAGACACTGAGACTCGCACTGTAAACCAGACACTGAGACTCGCACTGTAAACCAGACACTGAGGCTCGCACTGTAAACCAGACACTGGGACTCACGCTGTAAACCAGACACTGAGACTCGCACTGTAAACCAGACACTGAGACTCGCACTGTAAACCAGACACTGGGACTCACGCTGTAAACCAGACACTGAGACTCGCACTGTAAACCAGACACTGAGACTCGCACTGTAAACCAGACACTGAGGCTCGCACTGTAAACCAGACACTGGGACTCACGCTGTAAACCAGACACTGAGACTCGCACTGTAAACCAGACACTGAGACTCGCACTGTAAACCAGACACTGGGACTCACGCTGTAAACCAGACACTGAGACTCGCACTGTAAACCAGACACTGAGACTCGCACTGTAAACCAGACACTGGGACTCACACTGTAAACCAGACACTGGGACTCACGCTGTAAACCAGACACTGAGACTCGCACTGTAAACCAGACACTGAGACTCGCACTGTAAACCAGACACTGAGACTCGCACTGTAAACCAGACACTGGGACTCACGCTGTAAACCAGACACTGAGACTCGCACTGTAAACCAGACACTGAGACTCGCACTGTAAACCAGACACTGGGACTCACGCTGTAAACCAGACACTGAGACTCGCACTGTAAACCAGACACTGAGACTCGCACTGTAAACCAGACACTGAGACTCACACTGTAAACCAGACACTGAGACTCGTGCTGTAAACCAGACACCGAGACTCGCACTGTAAACCAGACACTGAGACTCGTGCTGTAAACCAGACACTGAGACTCGTGCTGTAAACCAGACACTGAGACTAATGCTGTAAACCAGACACTGGTGGCTGGACACACTTGTCCTTGGCTGGCCTTCTCACCGAGAGGAGACAGCTAGCAAATCAAAGTGTGGCTTTAGCCCCCCTTTTGTGCGCTTGTGTAATGAGATTTGCACTGACGGTATCCCATGTGGTTTTAGTGGTGTTTTAATGCTAAGCTGGGGGATAGAGGGATATGACATGGAGAAAAGAATAGCAGTAATAAAATACTGAGGGAGGAAAGAGGGAATGAGCATGTGCACTAAGAGTGATCACGTTACTCTGGTAACGCAGATGAACTGTACAAAATATGTCCAATTAAAGTAGACATTTTTAAACTTTTATTAGTTTTGTGGGTTGATTTGGAAATGTCTGACTTTCTCTCTCATTCTCCTGTGTATGATTTATGAATTCAAGATATCTGTTATGTGTGTATGTGAGTGCGTGTGTGCGTGAGAGAGAGAGAGAGAGAGAGAGAGTGCGTTTGTGTTTGTGAGGAAGGGAGGGGGGTGTGAATCTGAGAGTGAGTACGTGCGTCTGAATGAGAGAGTGCGTGTGTGTGCGCTCTCACACACTTCTGCTTGTCCATGTATGTGTGTTGTGCTGAACCTTAAGCCACTAATGATCAATTTTTCTCTATAAATCATCACTGTAATATGTCATATTGTCATATCATGTTTCTGTCAGTGATTATATCTGTAGCTCCGGGTTGCCAATATATCTGACTGAATGAAGGGTGTGGTGTAAGGTCATGTATTTGTCATTGGTCATGTGGTGTCAACCTGTCAACTGTAACCTGTAATCCCCGAGGTCATATCAAGTGCTCAACACACACACATACACACACACACACACACATTATCAAACAGTTCAGGGTCTATGAGCTCTACACACAGAAAACAATTTTCAATTTACAATTTAGCATTTGGCAGACACTTTTAGCCAAAGCGACTTACAATCAGTGCATTGGTCGGATTCCTAATACCTCATAAGCAGATATCGCAATAAGACTGAGCGTCAATTTACTCCTCTCTCTCCTCTCTCTCTGTTTCCCTCTTCCTTTCTCTGTTGCTGTCAGTAATACTTTTCTCACAGACACATGGACAAAATACATATATTGATCCAGTTGATGCTATGTTTTTAGTATGATGCTTTAGATTGTTTTAGATTAGATTAGACATTTTATATCTATATTTTTGTAGTCTTTATGAATAATCTTTAATAATAATATTATTATTATTAATCATAATAATAATAATAATAATAATAATAATAAGAATAATAATAATAATGATAATAATAATAATTCTGGCAGCAGCATTCTGGACCAGCTGAAGACTTTTGGTACTAGAGGCAGGCAGGCCAGAGTATAGAACATTGCAGTAATCGAGGCGAGACGTGACGAATGCGCAAACAATGGTTTCTGCTTCTGCCATACTTAGAAAGGGCCTAATTTTAGTGATGTTACGGAGTTGAAAAAAGGCAGTTTTAGTTCTGTTTTTGATATGCGTGACTAAGCAAGAGACTAGAGTCAAAAATCACGCCAAGGTTTTTAGCTGTAGAGTTTTGACGGATGATGCAGTTGTCAAAATTTAGGGTGAGATCACTGAAAAAATCCTTATGCATAGGGGGACCAATTCAGTCTTGCCTGCGTTAAGCATCAGGAAATTTGAAGACATCCAGCCCTTAATAGCACAAAGACACACCTCAAGGTTAGCCAATTCAGAGCGGTCATTGTGCTTGATAGGTAAGAAAATCTGAGTATCATCAGCATAACAATGGAAGTTAATGTTGTAACTACGAATACGAATGTCACCCAAAGGGAGCATGTAAATAGAGAATAGGAGAGGGCCAAGGACCGACCCTTGAGGAAAACCATATTTAAACTCACGGTACTCAGAGGTCACATTATTATAGCGGACACACTGCTTTCTCTCTGAGAGATAAAATTTAAACCAAGAGAGCGTCTGGCCATGAATGCCAATTTGATTTTCCAGGTGCTTTAACAGTGTAGTATGATCGACTGTGTCAAATGTTGCACGAAGATCAAGTAGAATACGTGCCAGGCGAGGCAGAAGACCTCTAGTTTAGTGGCCTGCCATTTCTGTTCCAATCTCCTACACACCTGCTTCAGTGCACGGGTGTCATTATTAAACCAAGGTGGTGAGTGTTTACACCTATTTACGAGCTAGAATAAGATCTATTCAAGTGTTGCCACTGAGATGAGTGGGTTTGTGGACATATTGGTTAAAGCCAAAAGTGTCTATGATAGCTGTAAAAGCTTTATTAAGAGAATCAGAACTGTTATTGATGTAGACATTAATGTCCCCCAGTATTTAAAGACTGTCTCTATGAATTTATCTCTGTTATTATAATGAGAGTGGATAAAATCCTGTATCCGCTCTCATTATATTAACAGATAAATTCAGAGAGATAGTCTCTAAATGTCCATAGTGGTTGTGGTAGTGTATTATAACTAGTGTCACATCACTAAATTTAGAGAATCTATTCAATATTCACTACATATCCACTACATATACAATATTCACAGAGTCCTATTCTAATGTATCACTAAAAACAGTATTCACAGAGTCCTATTCTAATTTATCACTAAAGACAGTATTCACATAGTCCTATTCTAATTTATCACTAAAGACAGTATTCACATAGTCATCACTAAATAAAATATTCACAGTCTTACTCCACTTTATCATTAAGAAATTATTCACAGAGTCCTATTCTAGTTGATCACTAAAGTCAGTATTCACAGAGTCATCACTAAAGAAAATATTCACAGTGTCTTATTCCAGTTTATCACTAAAGAAAATATTCACAGTGTCTTATTCTAGTTGATCGATAAAAACAATATTTAGTCCTGTTCTAATTTTTCTATTATTAAATTTGTAGAAGATGACCCTCTGGGCTTGTTGCAACAAAGCAAAATGCCAGGACAATACTATAAGTCTCTCTCTCTTCCTCTCTTTCTCTCTCACTCTTGCCATCTCTGTCTTTCATTTTCACCTGCTTTTTCTACCTTCCTCTCTAACCCCCCCCCCCCCCCCCTTCTCTTCCTTTCCCTCTCTGACTATCTGAACAGAGGAAAGTACCCATCCTTGTATTTGCACAGTCCTAAATCAGATAGTGGCAAAGTGTAGAGATGGACTGTAGCAGTGTCTGCATATGGCCTCTGCTGCCAAAGAGTCTATTGACCTTATGCTGTACAGCACTGACTGGTTACATCATCCGCTGCCCATCCGCTTCTTCTGCTCCACTGATCAGGGAACAGTTTTGGGAAACAGGTTGTGCCTTACACACACAGTAAACCTGTATCTTCATGGCCCAAAATCACTGTACAGCCAAATATCTGACAGTGTGTCATTAGCAACATCACATGTAACTCAGCCAACCAGTGAAGGGTTCAGACAATACCAGTTTGCATTTGTTGGCATAAACAGACAGAGATAAATCTAAATGTATAGCCCATGAAAAAGATGACATACCTCAACATTCAGCATTCATCTCTCTCTCTCTCTCTGTCTCTCTGTCTCTCTCTCTCTCTGTCTCTCTCTCTCTCTCTCTCTCTCTCTCTCTCTCTCTCTCTCTCTCTCTCTCTCTGTCTCTCTGTCAGCGTGGGGAGGTGGACTGTTGGCCTGTGCCCTGTCTTCCTGTCCCAGACTGTGAATTCACGCAGGTTCCAGAGGGCGAGTGTTGCCCGCGCTGCGTCACAGACCCCTGCCAAGCCAACACCATCCACAACGACATCGCCAAGAGCTGCGTGGATGAGTACGGCGTGACCCGGTTCAGCGGCTCCGCCTGGACCAAACACGGCACTGAGTGCTCTCTCTGTCAATGCAAGGTACGGTCCATCTCTCTCTCTCTCTCTCTCTCTCTCTCTCTCTCTCTCTCTGTCTGTCTGTCTGTCTCTCTCTCTCTCTCTCTCTCTCTCTCTCTCTCTGTCTGTCTGTCTGTCTGTCTCTCTCTTTCTCTCTCTCTCCCTCTCGCTCACACACACACACACACACACACATCTGCACACACAGTCACACACACACACATACATTACCGTGGACATTCATACATTCCCTAGGAACACTTAATACATAAAGACCTGCTGCACTTACACTGGGACATGAAACACCTACACAGTAAGACTCTAAACACCTACACAGTAAGACACTAAACACCTACACACTAAGACATTAGACGCTAACACACTAAGACACTAGATATTAACACACTAAGACACTAGGCGCTTGCACACTAAGACACTAGATGCTAACACACTAAGACACTAAACACTTACACACTAAGACACTAGATGCTAACACACTAAGACACTAGGCGCTTGCACACTAAGACACTAAACACTTACACACTAAGATACTAGATGCTAACACACTAAGACACTAGGCGCTTGCACACTAAGACACTAAACACTTACACACTAAGACACTAGACACTTACACAGAGGTCTACAAATGCCCCTACACACTTCACAAACAAACCCTGACAAATCTCACAGTTACATAGCACGCACTCACACAGGCACACTCACACACACACATACACATGTTCACATGTACACACAAATGTGTGCATTGAAAAGGTCTTCAGGGCAAAGACTTGTCATATATGTTGACTTGCTGTACAGAATCGAGTGTGAGTTTGTGTGTGTGAGTTTGAGTGTGTGAGTTTATGCATGTGTGAGTTTGTGTGAATAGACTCACCCACACCTGATCTTCCAATAGAAATGAATAGAGCCAACTCCAGCAAGGGTTAAATGCCTGTCGAATGCTGAAGAGAAAAAAAAACAAAAAAAAAAAAAACAACCTGCTTATACTGATGTACTGAATAAGCCATCAAGGTTGGCCACACTGTTTAATTGAACTGTGAAAGAATACACACACACAAACACACACACACACACACACACACGCACACGCACGCGTGCACATGGACGCTCAAATTCCTGTGCTAGAATCTGTGGCTAATTTTTAACAATTGCATGAATAAATTTTAATGTGTGGAGTGTGATTTCTTTTCACTATCTACAAAAAGGAAAGAGGCACATCTTTGACTTTATTCTCATTGAATTCCTTGAAGTACTTCTCTGCTCTGAAGGTCAGATGACATAGAAGAGCACACTCACACACACACAAAACACACAAGAATTGAGCATGAAGTCTATGTTTGCTGTGTTCATGGCTTGATGCTTCTTTCTCTCTCTCTCTCTCTCTCTCTCTCTCTCTCACTCTCTCTCTCTCTCTCTCTCTCTCTCTCTCTCTCTCCCCCTTTCCACAGAATGGTCATGTTTGCTGCTCTGTAGACCCTCTGTGCCTGTAGTTTCTCCAGAGGCGATCTGCTCCCTGTACAGTCTCCTTAAACTGTTTGATACCAAATACTCCTCTCTAACACTACAGTGCTGACTGCAGGCTGCAGCTGTGTGTGTCAAGGCAAACTACTGCTGGCGTTGCCTGGGCAGTGAATGTTCTGCAAACATGCGCTTCTAATTATCTGTACATTTCTAAGGATTGCAGTTGTTTCGATGAAAATTGTTTGTGGGCGATGAGCTTTGTAGAAAAGAACGAATCAGATGTTGCTATGGTGTCGCTAAGTTTCCTGTACACTGTACACGCCAGGATGTTCCAGTTGTTTAGCGGTCACTGTTTCCAAACTGACAAACACGTTCCTGGAAATACATCCCTTTGACTGTAAATTAACAAAACTTTCTGCATTCAGTGTATCCCTGTTACTGAGCTGCAGGTTATTCCTTTACCAAAAGATTCAAATACCTGGATATTGTGATTTTTTTCCTGTGCTGTTCGACTTTCCAAACTTCCTTTTGAGAAAAAAACATTGTGATATTTAGATGTTTTGTTGCACATTTTGTTATTTGATGTTTAATTTGTTCTGTAAGTTGGTATTGTTTCATTGTGAATATAAATAAAGATTTCCAATTAAACTATTTGTTATTGTTTTTATTTTTTAATAGAATTTCTGTTTTATTTTTTATTAACTGATTTTGGTCTTAAGTGTAGAGTCACTACGGGGAAACTAAGATGAAACTTTCAGTTGTAACAGGAAAAACAGTCAGTCCACGGAACAGGAAATGACATTTGCCCTGTGCATAATATTATCACAAACATTTTTATTTTTGTTTTTTTGAGTTTTCAACCTTGCTCCATGGCTCACACATCTGCTGCAGGAACTAAAAAGACTTTTAATTATAGGAATTTAAAATTCCTCATTCAGTTTACAACGGTCACAGTCTTGAGAAATATTGTAAAATTTCAGAGATGGTGTTTCATTGTATGAAAGACACTTTTCTTTTGTTAGCTTTTTCGATCAAATGAATATGTACGGCTTATGATTTCCATTTCCAAGAAGATTCATTCTCTGTAACCTTGGTGATTTACTAAGGACTTCATTAACTGATGACTGGATATGACCGATTTTCAACATATTAGAAATGATATATCTAAATGTGAAACAGTGCTGATAACATATTTCACCATGGAAAACAATTATTGCAACATTAATTTAAGCTCTAAATTGTGCTGTATTTTGAGATCAGTATCACTCTTTTTCTGTTGCTCCCCCCTCCCCCACTTCATTAAGTCAATAGCCATGTGTTGATTTATTCAGTGTAATCCTTGTTCCTTTGAAGTGGGTATGAAAGGCTTGCTGAGTGACACACACACTGGCCAGTGTCTCCCTTTCCATATGTTTTCTCTCATCTCAGTAGATTAGAGCTCAAGAACTACCCCCACTCTCTCTTCCTGCCTCTCTCCAGCACTTGCTCCATCAGCTGGGCCTCTCCATCCTCACTTAACCTCCATCCTTACTAATCTGGATGATTACTGGCCCCAGCAATGCCACTGCATCACTACACTCCTGCATCTGTGAGCCCGACTTAGTACATAACACAGTCCGTCTAAGCAGTGATCTGAAGTCAGTGCACCCCACTCCTGCATGAACAAACCTGACTCATTACAGTACGTATTCAGCCTAACTGCTGATCTGAGGTCAGTGCACCATACTCCTGCATGAACAAACCTGTCTCAGTACAGTACGTATTCAGCCTAACTGCTGATCTGATGTCAGTGCACCATACTCCTGCATGGACAGGCCTTATTCAGTACTCCACATATTCAGCCTGACTGCTGATCTGAGGTCAGTGCACTCTTCAAACAGAATACTTGCAGGTATTTTCTTTCAATTTTTAAAAGGTGGTAGCTCTATTTTTACTTTCAGTGAGAGAGATAGAAAAAGAAAGAAAGAAAGAAAGAGAGAAAGAAAGAAAGAGAAAGAAAGAAAGAAAGAAAGAAAGAAAGAAAGAAAGAAAGAAAGAAAGAAAGAAAGAAAGAACAATTTCCTCTTTAGTATTAGTTCAAATTCACTTGGCCCTCTGTTACAGTGGAAATTTCATGTCTATGTAAAATGTAATCAAGGCAAGGACACCGTGAGCTAATTGTAGACCTATGACTGAATAGCATAGCTAGTTAAAATGACAAACATGTTTTACCGACAAAGAGTGGAATGCCATATTATTCATCTGCCTCCACAGGAGTAATTAGAGGAAGACTCAGCAGTTCTGATTGTAACTTCACTAAGGCTTCTTCCATTCACAACAATGACATCTTCTGTTCCTGCCCTCCTTTTATTCTCCCTTCTACTCTCTTCTCTTGAGAGTTTTCTTCTCACCATTTCTCTGCTTTCAGCTCAATCTGGAGCTGCATTCGAGCATGTCCGGTTTTGGCCAACTGTGGCTTTACTTTTCCTTTGAAGGCGGGGCTTCGGGGCTATTTGTTCTTCTGTGTTGGAAAGAGGATCTTTGGCCAGCGCCTCCTAGGGAAAAACACATCGACTTCCTGTGGAGGTGACTCTTAGATTGTGGCCTGTGTCCAGTAAGAGGAGAGGAGGGCAGTGACGAGCGATGTGATTGGCTGGCTGATTGTTCAGAGAAGCACAGATCAACAGATGGCAGGAGAGTGCAGGGGGGCCTCTCTAGCAGGATGTGTGTGTGCTTTTTTCCTTTTTTTAAACATTGGTTAATATATAAAGCAGAGAGTTATCATGTTTTTTCCTGACCATATTTTAATTATGAAAGGAAAAATCATGGGACACACTTACTTTGCATGTTTGTAAACATGATAAGTGGGTAATGAAATCAGTGAGGATGGAATTATTCTAATAGTCATTGGGAACTAGGAGTTACTCTTCAGCTCTGGAAATTCTCTCAGTGACGTTTGGGATCAGTACAAGCAGGTGTTGTTATCTAAATGTTTATCTGTTATCTGGTATTAGTGGTGTGAAATGAAAGAATGACCAATAAAGAGGGGAAACTTCAAAAATGAAGTAAGTAAAGACTTGCATTTGCCACATTTCGGGTTTGGGCAGGGCCTTTGCCTCTGTGCTGACTCACACTTTTGTGACATTTCTTTGGTTCTGACCAGCTTTTACTCGGCTTTACTCAGGCAGATCTGATTTTACAGAACCCCCCCCCCACCCCCAAAAATGGCAGCTGGTTATTTTTACACTTAAAAGAAACAGTTCCTTAACAACATAAATGTATACTGTCAAAGAAATTATATATACAGTATGTTATTCACAGAATTTTGATGTATAAAATTTTATTACAACAGTTAAACTCATGGGCGCTGTCGTCTCACAACAAGAAGGTCTTGGGTTCGATTCCCGGCCAGGCGGCCGGGATCCTTTCTGTGTGAAGTTTGCATGTTCTCCCCAAGTCTGCATGGGTTTCCTCCAGGAGCTCCGGTTTCCTCCCACAGTCCAAAGACATGCAGGTTAGGTGAATTGGAGACACTAAATTGCCCCTAGGTATGAATGTGTGTGTGAGTGTGTTTGTCTGTGTGTCTGCCCTGTGATGGACTGGCGACCTGTCCAGGGTGTTTCCCTGCCTTTCGCCCTATGAGCGCTGGGATAGGCTCCAGCACCCCCCGCGACCCTAATCAGGATAAGCGGCTTAGATAATGAGTGAGAGAGTGAGTTAAACTCATTTCTCAAGAAAGACACTCAATAGAAAATTGCATTTTTTTTATCGTTGATAGTCCCAAGGTCACTAAAGGTATTCTTGAACATCTAAAGAATGCCTCTGATTGGTCTGACATTGCTTTTCATGTGAAATACAGGTCCGTGTGCAAGTGATACTCAAAACCTGAGGCACTCAGGATGAAAGACGGCATTCTGGGACCAGCTGATGTCTTTCTTTCCCACTTCCACACCCACATTTGAGACACAAACTCTACTTTCTGAGGAAAGAAAACCAACTGTCACTGTTTTCACATGAGGGTGAAAAATTCAGATAGAGAACTGTACCCTGATTTCCTGTGACCCCCTGCACCTCAGACCTTTCCGAAATTTGAGATGGATGAGGTCTGAAAGGGGAATAAAGGGCTCTTTGAGAAGGCAGGAACTTTGAACTGGAAATATCTTTCAATTTTCCAAACTGTTGCCTTTCTCTGCTCTTCTCTGGTTCTCTTCCCTCTGTTCATAGTGTGTGATAAAGAAGAAAAAAAATATTGATGTGTCATCACAAATAAAAATAAAGCAGGATGACAGAGTGCATTTTCAACTACAACTCCAATGCAATTTTTCAACTGAACAACTCTATGGTCTGATTAATCTGTGCGCATATGAGTGATGAGAGGCTGTTTTGTATGTGTCCAGTGTTGGGTTTTAATGACATAAATTAAGAATTTCAGCAGTGTTGGTTGGTGGTGAGGTTGGTTGGTGGTGGTTGGAGAGAAATGGTGCATTTTTTGGCCTCAAACTGGTCAGTAATATTGAAATACGGAAACAGGCTGAGTGTGACTATGAGTATTATATTAAAAATCAATCATGAATATTATATATGATCCAATTAAATCAGCTTAGACCCTTCCTTTGATTTCACTGGATTGTAATGTTGATTTGAAAAGGTTTGTAAAGATGTTTAAACATTCAAATCTTTGAAATACAGGTAGTGGGGGTTTTAAATTCCTTGTAATCTCAGAAATACTGTAATAATTTGCTTTACCCTTTTTCATCATCATGTTTCTTAGCATGTGTCTGAAGTCTGCAGCTAATCACAGACGTATAGTATTGTTACAGGTCAGCAAGAGACCACTGCAGCAGCAAGTCTGACATTTCCAAAGTTCAACGAGTGTGTGCGTGTGTGTGTGTGCGCGCGTGTGTGTGCGTGTGCATGCGTGTATGCATGTGTGTGTGTGTATGTGTGTGTGTGTGTGTGTGTGTGTGTGCGCATGTGTGTGCACGTGGTTACTTTTCCATGTCGTCTGACCTTCAGAGCAGAGAAATACTTCTAAGAACTAAAGGAGTCAAACATGTGCCTTTTGTTTGTCGTTGGTAAAAAGAAGTCACACTCCCACTGTATGGCAATAAATTAAAATGTGAAATTAGTGTAACATGAATTCATTTAAAATTAGCCAGGGATTTAAGAATTTGGAAATTTAGGTCTTACTCAACAGGAAACTGGATTCCAGACAGATTTGACAAGTGAATCTTTCCATCTCTCTCTCTTTCTATCTCTCTCTCTCGCTCTCTCTCTCTAAAAACATTTCAAAAGTCATTGCAGATGAAGACAGACAAAAACAGACAAACCCAGATTGAGCTTGAGCCTTAGAAAACAAAACCAGTAACCAATACTACAGTAAATTCGCTGATAGGGAAATACATCAATGTTATTTGAAAGAGCAAGGAGTGTTACTGAAGTGGTCACTGGGCACAGAGATGAGTGTGTATACACTGGATGTGTGTGCGTGCGTGCGTGCGTGTGTGTGTGTGTGTGCGTGTAGTGCCTGCAGCACTGATTCCCATTGGTACATATATTTTGTACACTGAACTGCTGTAGGACATTAGTGCTCAGTACTGTAAAAGCAGTAAATGCACGTGTGTGTGTGTGTGTGTGTGTGTGTGTGTGTGTGTGTGCACGCGTATGTGTGCATGTGCGTATGTGTGCGTGTGTGTATATGTGTGTGTGTGTGTGTGCGTGTGTGTATGTGTGTGTGTGTGTGTGTGTGTGTATGTATGTGTGCGTGTGTGTATGTGTGTGTGTGTGTGTGTATGTGCGTGTGCGTGTGCTTGCACGTGTGAGTGTGTGCGCGCGTGTGAGTACACACGTGTGTGTGTGTGTGTGTATGAGTGTGTGTGTGTGTTTGTGTGTGTGTGTGTGTGTGCGTGTGTGTATGTGTGTGTGTGTGTGTGTGTGTGTGTGTGTGCGCGCGCGTGCGTGCGTGTATGTGTGAGTGTGTGTGTGTGAGTGTGTGTGTGTGTGCGTGTGCATGTGCATGTGCGCATGCGCGTGCACGTGTGAGTGTGCGTGCGTGTGCGTGTGCGTGTGTGTGTGTGTAAAGCAGGCAGATGAAGAGAAAGGAAACATGCTGAGGCCATAGAGTTAGTAACAGGGTGAGGTGGTGTTGGCAGAAAAAAGAAAAGAAAAGAAAAGAAAGGAAAAGAAAAGAAAAATAATGCCTCCATTTAAAACCACCCATCTCTTCTCCTCAGTGACCGGAAGAGAGAGAGAGAGACTATGTGCCAGGTTCTATCAGAGTGGGAGGGAGAATGTTAGGGCACAACAGAGAACTCAGTACAGCTGAAATTACACAGAACCTTTTTCATAACTCAGAAATTATTTGAAAGACGGGCTGTTTGGAATGAAGGTTCTAAAGCTTTTGGGATTTGCTCTAATGATGGTGAGTGAATGCACATCTCCAGTGCTCATGGCATGAGTTGGAAACTCACTTCTTGTCAATTATTTTGATGATTTTTTTTTTTGTGTTTCTCAAAGTAAACTTAAAAAAGAAGTCTTTCCAGGTCGAGAAATTAATTGTTGAATTGTCTTTGTTCTGACAAACTCTTGGGGTTGATGATCATTGTGAAACTGGAGCATTGACTCAGACACTTGGATGAAAACCTTAGAAAACCTTAAAAGTGGAGCAGACAGAGTGGTGTGATAAGATCTATGTGTGTGAGGAAACATATCAATACCTGTAAGCCCTAAGGTTTATTTTCTGATCCATTTTGGTGACTTTAAGGTCAAAGTCTTAGGGTTTCCCATCAAAGCTGTGGATGATCTAGGTTAAGACTGAACACTCACGTCCAAAGCAACACCCATTGAAAATGTGATGACACTAAACAAAAATCAATACATGTGTTCAAAAATAAAGCTGACTGGGCAAAGGTGATCTCAAAATGAATCTGCCTGTGCATGAGTGTGTGTGTGTTTGTGTGTGTGTGTGTGTGTGTGTGTGTATGTGTGTGTGTGTGTGCGTGCATGTGTTTGTGCGCGCATATGTGTGTACGAGAATACTGAATCCTTATTTCCAAACACCAAATATTCAATATTCCCAAATGGTTATGAGAATTTGCAGCTTTGTTTTCGCAGTGAGTGTGTCCTTAACAATGACACATTACACAAATAGAGTTTTTCTGTTGCTGTTCTTTTGGTTGCGATGGACTGGCAACCTGTCCAGGGTGTTTCCCCTCCTTTCTACCAATGAATGCTCGGACAGGCTCCATCACCCCTCATGACCGTAATTAGGATAAGCGGCTAAGATAATGAATGAGTGAGTGAGTGTTCTTTGGGTTATTTTTAGGGCAGTTTGATTAACAGTTTATTATGATTTTTAACATTACAGTAGAATTGTATGATACCATGTATAAAACTTTACTGATTTACACTCCTTTGTACAAAACCTCTGAGACATCACCTGTTTTCAAAAACTAAAACAGAATTCAGGTTATGTTTTTTTTTTAAGTGCGAATGACTTAATGGAGATATGAACACTGTACACTGCATCATAGTAGATGGTTGGAGATGTTAGATGGTTAGAGTTGTTAGAGTGCTAGAGATGTTAGACGGTTAGAGATGTTAGATGGTTAGAGGTGGTGGAGTGTTAGAGATGTCTGATGGTTAGACATGTTAGAGTGTTTGAGATGTATAGTAAACACTTTGTAGCTCAATCAAACCTTAAGAACACACTTTGCCAAATGTATCAATTTTAAGTGTTGAGTTTATACCAACTTTCCCCAGTGTCTTGTGTGTCAGTATGTAGGCATGAGCTTTTTTGGTATCTGTACACTCACTCATCATTCAGACTGTTTAAAATTCATTTACATACACACTCACAGACACAGACACAGACACACACACACGCACACACACATGCACACACACACACACACACACACACACACACACACACACACACACACAGTATGATGAGGCATAACTATGCATCCTACAGCTATGAGATTATGAAACTTTAGAGAAGAAATGTCAAACTTGCATGTAAATGAAAGACAGCATTCATGCTATTTTTCAGCTGCGATCAGTTGTGACAGCGTGTCAGGTAACTATACATGACTGATTCAAAGGTTTTGCTTTCTGTCTCATTTCTCAGTGTCAGGCTTTTTTGCCAGAACACTACAGCTGTCCTCAACCCACACACTCACACTACACTAATACACACACACACACACACACACACACACACACACACACACACATACAGACGCTCTCCAACCATTTTGTGAGACTTCGACATTTTCACCTTTCTCTCTCCCCCTCTCTCTCCCTCTCTCTCTGTTTCTCACTATTTTATTCCTCAAAGAATGAAAGCATGAAAAATGAAGCATTAATCAAAGGTAAAGGACAGAGAGGAAAGCTTGTTTCAAATCCATTCTCTGCATGCACCATTAGGCCTGTCATTCACTCTGTCATCTCACTCCTTCAGCAGGGGGAGCGTGTGTGTCTTCTCTAAGCGCTCTGTTATGTTGGCCCATTTTACTGCAAACCAAACCATCCAGTGGCTCTTGGTGTCTTTAATTCATAAACAGAGGAGGGATTCTCTCTGTCTGTCGGTCTGAAGAGAGGTGTTCTTTGTTGATGCAGAGCTGTGGAGTACAGAATGAACATGCTAAGTGTGGAAATCTGTCCAGACATCAACAAAGGTACAACACCATGATTAACTCATATTGCATAAATCATTCATAGCTTCGTGGGACGGGCAATTTGATTGGAGGAGCCTCTGATTCCATTTTTTTTTTTGCATATTCAAGCATATAGTTACACATGCTGATCCCATACTAAATGGAAATACACAACATATGTATATGATTTAACCATAAAATCTATAAATGATGTATAAGCATTGCTGAACGGGGCACTTGGGGGATGGGGTTGCGAGGTTTGGGGGGGGGGGGGCTGCCTGCATGATACTGGTGGCTTTGTGCAGCTCTGTGCTGACCAAAAGAATGTTTTCCCCACTAACATCCATTTGGAATGTGTTCTGACCAAATCACACGTTTTCAAACAGAACGCTTATATTACATTTTCTTTACCTCACAGCATTCAAAAGACCTGGTCAAGACTCCAACATTGTTTCACTTTTATTTATTTACTTATTTTGTGGTGGTGGTGGGGTTTTTTTTTTAGATGGATTCAACATTGTTGTGTCCACATGTGTCCATGTCATCCTCTGCATTTTGTCACATGGACCCTCCTGCTCCATTCACAGGTGGCGTTAAATTATCTCACTGGTCCCATCTGCATGGCCTGAAGTGGAAGTCTTTGTTAGCAACCTTCATGTGCCATGACACAGTTTCCACTGATATGATTAAATGGGCAAAATCCATAGTAGTGTCCACTTACTGTTATGGCTTTGCATTATGCATTATGAACTTTATATGACTCAGAAAATTCCCACATCCTAGGAAACCGTTGCAGAGCGTGCGAGTAGTTTGTTGTTGTTGCTGTTTTTATAGGTTATTAGTTCACTGAAAATCATATTGGGCTATAGTACTAACAGTTTGCCTTCTGCTCAAAAGTTTTGAATGACACATGGACTTGTAATAAGCAATACGAGGACACCTGTATGAACAGAAAGACCTGATTAAACCTCAAGTTAATTTGCATATGCAAACGAGGGTCTCCTCAAGAGCCCTGTTACCTGTGTTAGCTGTACAGCTGCTGATGACGGGGGAGGTTATAACACACACTGAATATTAACTATGCAAGCCCTGTGTTCAACTTCACACACACACAAACACACACACACACACACACACACAGAGTAGCTGTCCTTAGCTTTGCCCTCACACCAGCTCTCCTGCAGACCTGCAATGAGCATCTGTTACTCAACTCACCTCTGTAGAATCCCCATGCAGACTAAATACAAAACATGTCTAGTAGTTACACTCACACTCACACACACACACACACACACACACACACACACACACAGTCATCTCAGTGGGGATCTTCGACACTAACAGAATCTGCCTGTTACGGCCGGTCACCAGCTCGTAGCATAAAGGGGGAGACGCACACGATAATAGGTCTAAATCTAGGGGTTTTTATTATTCAAAACATGTAGACAAAGAATGTAACAAAGCGAGTTGAGGTAGCGAAGCGGGAACACCATCACATTGTGCTGGGATGGACCGGTATCCTCTAGAACACCCATGCGCGTCTCGCAGGAACGGTGCCAGGAGGGTCTACAAATAGGCTCGTCCCACAGGTTTCAGGTCCACCTAATCAACAGGTTAGAAAAAAATACCAAAACAAAACAAACAAAAACATAATCGCCACCAGAAGGGGTTGTCAGTGCTGCCTAGCTGCTATTATTTAGGCGGCCACCAGGACTGGGGAACGGAACACTGCCCATTTTGTATTGCTGGGGAGAGGTAGGGTTGAACCCTGACCTCACTGTTTTCAGAAATTAAAAATAAGTCTGGGTTTTAAGAATTAGCCTGAATTCAAACAGTCAAAAGATCTGAAAAGATCTTAGCTAAGCATCTGAATGGAAGAGGAATGAGAGAATTGTCCTGCTTTAAAGAAAATGGAACAAATTGGGAAATTTACTTGACAGATAAAAATGCTGATACGTTGGCTTGGCTTGAATATCAGTCACATTCCTTGATTTATATTTTTGATATCTTAAAAAACTATTTTTCATACAGTATCACAACCTTGTGCATTTTACTGAATTAGTTTTCAGAAACAAGAGCTTCACAGCAACACCAGAGAGTAATGTATGAATATAAAATGAACATTAATCTCTTCCCTCTCATTTCTCCTTTAATTCCTCTGAATCTCTGTACACAATGCTTTCATTTGAGTCTGTGTTACCGACTGCTGACTCAGCAGAAAGCCCTCAGTGCCCAGCACAAAGAGCCTTTGATGAAGAAAAGGTTTCACTCTGGTGTTGATACACTGCCAAAATGGAAAGAGAGGGAGAGAGAGAGGGAATTTCTCCAACGTATGCTAAGGAAGCCATCATCACTTACACTTCAGATGATTTGGAAAATGTTCCGTATCCCAGCAACCTGTTTCACAGCTATTAAAGTTCTGTATGTCTGTGTCGCAGTATTTGTAAATCTATATCATTTTTGTGTGTTTGCGTTAACAGTATTCATGAATTTGGTGCTGTGTCTTAGGCAATCGATCAGGTGTTGTCATCCTTATGGATATTTGTCAGTAAAGCTGATTAACATCAGGCATTAAGTTCAAGTTCAAGTTCAAGTTTATTTAGAGCCCAATATCACTGTTTACAGTCTCAAGGGGCTTTACAGGCCACAACAGTCAAATCAAAATATGACGGCACCCCCTGACTTAATCCTCATGGCGGGCAAGAAAAAACTCCCCAAAAACCCAAGAGGGAAATGGGAAAATGGGAGAAATCTTGAGGAGGACCACAGAGAGAGGAGACCCCTCCTTGGTCAGACAGGTGTGCAATAGGTGCCGACCACGTGGGCAGTTACAGCTGAAAATAAATTGGGGCATGAACAAAGGGGATGGTGATGTAGACAGGAGGCTGATGGGGGATGGAAGATGATGACACCAGGATGGATCAGTCCACAGGGCGGGAGGAGTCAGGATCACTTTTCAGTTTTCAGCCTTGACTTAAACATAGAGACTGTGTCTGAGTCTCAAACATTAATTGGGATGCTATTCCATAACTGTGGGGCTCTGTAAGAGAAGGCTCTGCCCCCTGCTGTAGCCATCATAACTGCCCCCTGCTGTAGCCATCATTAGCAGTTGTTTCCCCCCCCCCCCCCCCCCCCCCCCCCCGGGATATATGGGGGAGTGTTTCTGACACACCTTCATAAAGCTGTCATTAACACCAATGAATCCCACTCATTAAAACATTAATGAGCACTGAATAAACAGGGTCTTTGGAGGATGGGAGGGGGGCTGTCCTCCTAAAGCCCTTAATTGTTTGCCCCTTTGGGCTCTAGTTGTCTGGCCCTTGTGGGAAAGAAAAGGCTGTGTATAAATGTCATCACACATCAGTCTGTGGACACCCCCACCCTGCTACCCCCCACCCCCCGCTCCCAACGCCCCAGAATTTCATTACTGCCATGATTCCAGGACAACTCCTACACTCGTGTGTGTGTGTGTGTGTGTGTGTATGTGTGTATGAGAGAGAGAGAGAGAGAGAGAGAGCGAGAGAGAAAGAGAGAGAGTGAGAGAGAAAGAGAGACCTAATACACCTACACCCACAAGAGACCCACACCCAATACATTCTCTCTTAAACACTTGTCTCTAGTCAAATGAATTTGAAAGGTATAACACTATTCAGATTAAAGAAATGAAAGAATCTTTAATGAATGCATGGGGAAAGCTTCAGTGAAGATGTTAAAGGGAAACTGCACCAGCTAGTCAGCAGTAATCCAGTTATAGATCTCTCTCAAACCTCACTGTCAAAAGAGCCTGCATCCAAGATGCCCTGTCTCTCTGGATTTCTCTATAACAGCAAATCTACACAACACACACCTTGGCTCTAGTGTGTGGTGACCCTGCTCTTCTCTCTGTCACACACACACACACACACACACACACACACGTGTTTGCATGATGAATGAGATGAGCGTGAGTGGGGATTTGGCATTAATGAAACCTCAGCATTAGATTAGTCTGTGATTTATGCTGATAACAGCACTCTGATTTGGCAGGAGGAGGTTTCTGCAGTGTAATGCACATGCACACACACACACGCACACACACACAAACATACACACACATCCATTAATGTACATCATGTTTAACTGAGTGGCAGATATAAGGCTGTGTGAATGAGACCATAACTCATATTAAATTACATTACTGAGTCTGCTGTGCAGATCTATGAGTCCTAGGCAATGCTAAGACAGTTTGGTTGTGATAATGCATTAGATAGCATTGTTGCTAAAGTCATACCTTACCAGTGTGGATAACAGAGGATCAGTGGATAAGATTACAGCCCTCTAAGAGCCATCATTAAAGTGCTCAAGTGCAGGACTGTGTATGTACATCCATTTTCTATGGACACAGATTATATCTTGCCCTCGCTCTCTCTCTCACACACTCACTCACACTCACTCTCTCTCTCTCTCTCTCTCCCTTGTGTGTGTGTGTGCATCTGTGTGTATACCCTGATCTCAAGTATGAAACATCCCAGTGCATTTTGAGGTTAAAAGAAAAGTGCGGCATCTTTTGTTCTTTCATTCTGGGCACTATCAGTTTGTACAGCCATCAAGCTCTTTGTCTTTCTTTCAGTATTCCTTTGCAGCATGCTGATTGGTCAGACTGTTGACCAGGCAAGACCAGCAGGGTGGTCTTTCACAGCTAGTCAGTCACATGTGGTCTCTAAGTGACATGCTGCAGTCAACCAATCATGCCAGAAAGAAAACTTTGGACCAAACCTGGACCTTTCCCTAACCAAGCCACATAAACCTGGACCCTTACCTCACCAACCTACGCAAGCCTGGACTCTTATCTAACCATCCAACAAAAACCTGGACCTTACCTAACCAATCCACACATACATGGACCTCACCTAACCAGTCTACACAAACCTGTACCTTCCCTAACCAACCCCCACAAACCTGGACCCTTACAAACCTACACAAACCTGACCTTTATATCATCAGCCAACACAAACCTGACTCTTACATCACCAACACACACAAACCTGGACCCTTACCTCACCAACCCACACAAACCTGGACCCTTACTTCACCAACCTACGCAAACCTGGACCTTACCTAACCAATCCACACATACCTGAACCTCACCTAACCAATATACGCAAACCTGAACCTTCCCTAACCAACACACACAAACCTGGACCTTACTTAACCAACCCCCACAAACCTGGACCCTCACCAACCCCCACAAACCTGGACCATCACCAGCCCACACAAACCTGGACCCTTATCTCACCAACCCGAACAAACCTGGACCCTAACCTAACCAACCCAAGCAAACCTGGACCTTTCCTAACCAGCCTGTGGAAATCTGGACTTCTTCTTAGCCAATCTGCCTCTAAACTATGCATGCAAAAAGATCCCACATTCCCACATCCCGTACTCCCGTACGGAGGAAAGAGAGTGTTAGCTAGATTCAGGTGGTGACAGATGGTGAAGAGACAGCTAAGTCTACAAACAGCATTAGGCTGACAGTGTAGATGTTTCGGGATCAGACTTTGGACTGGTTTTCCACAGAATCACTTACACATGGGACTAGTACACTGGTTGTTTTGCAGGAAGTCTTTCCACTGAACTTAACAAGATCATTTTCCAGCCACAGATGAAAACTTGAATGAATTTATAGAGTCCTGTATGTTGCTACTATGAGATGACGGCTTCCTTAACCCATGTTGGGGGGGGGGGGGGGGGGGGTGTCATTAGTCTTTCTCTCTCTCTCTCCATGATGCCCAGAGGACATGACATCCCCTAACCCTTTGTCGTGATGGATGCCTCTGTCACCATGGTGACCAGAGTGACTGATGGGGTGATTACACCAGCATGTCCCCTGCCAGCATGAGCACCCCCCCCCCCTCCGCACACTCCACCCTGAAATAAAAGAAAGAATAAAAGGGAATGGAGAGAGAGAGAGAGAGAGAGAGAGAGAGAGAGCAGAAAACATGATCCTTTCTCTGAAGAAGTCCTTTGTATCTCAGGCACGATGTTGAGCTACAGAGAATCAGTAAGAGCATAAAGCCCATGCTTAACAAGAGAGACCAGGCGCCTCATTCTCTCTGTCTTATTAAATCTTTCACATCTCACTTCATAAATAACTCAACACAGAAGATCTGAATTTAGGGCCAAGGACTGTCACTGTTTCAGATATTCACGTGTCATAAATATACGTAGTTAAACTAGGCTTGATCTCCTAGTCACAAATTTTCTCTGAAACAAAAGCCGCTGAGATCAGTTTAGTTTCTATTTAATTTATTCATGAAAACAGGTGACGGATGGCTTTACATCTGCTCCAGATAAATTCTTCCATTACTTTACAGTTACTTCAAAGAATTTCCAATTCCCCCTTTTTTTTTTGTATTGGCACCGCTAAAAACACCATGTACCTCAGAAACATATAGCCCATTTTATAGCCATATTCAGAGGCATTCTAGATAATTCTGAACAGATACTATGAATGAAGCGTTATGAAATTTTTATGTTACAAACTGATATGACAGAAAAAAATTTTAAATGAACAAAATCAGTGTTGTGATACTGTTATTTGTCACAGGACACATCTGACATTCCAGGCTGTCTCCTGTTATGTTAAACTCAATTAGCTGTGCATAATTTTGCATATGATTTTAATGTAAGAAAGACGAATGGAATCATTCTCTTGCAGGACCATGAGGGGTCTCTGAGAATTGGATTAAAGTTGATTCGATTAGAGTTAATCTCACAGGACTGTTTCATTTCAGGACAACGCTTACCAACATCTGGGTTAAAACTCCATCGATTTTTAAAAATTTCGCAACATTCGTTCTGCTGGTTTTCAGTTGATAAGCATCTGTAGCCCATCCTGGATCTGTCAGTGAATCACTTTAGAATAGGATATATATTCTGAATGAAATACGAAGACTGATTTGATGATGAGAAATGTCCATCAGAAAAGACCATGAGCAGCAAGGACAGAGCTGGAGGTTTTGCCTTTCTGTAGCCCAAATTAAAATGTGATCTTTCTCAAGTGCTTTTGTTTCAAATAAAGCTTAAAACACTATACTGTTCTAAACTTTAAAAACCCTAAATCACCGACCAGTTCATATCGTAATGATAAATGAATGACAAGCATTTCTGAAGTCCACTCTGTGCTGAATTTCAGGAACACAGCTTCTGTAATCTGAAAATCTGTGTGGATACATGTGTGTGTTTGTGTTTGTGTGTGTATGTGTGTTCTCTCTTTCAGTGACTTTCTCTCAGAGACATGGTTGGATACGGCCGTTGTAAATCGCCTACTCTAGCTTAAGAGGTCAGATTATATATTTATTTATGCATTTATATATATATTTATTTATTTATTCCACTGAAATTCAGGATTTATCCATCTGTCAGTCAGGATGTAACGCCGGACCGCGGCCAAGCTGCTGTCATTAAAACCTTTCCAATGAAAGTGTCGCGCCAGATGGACACAGCTCATGGGGAGCAGTCAAAGCCAAGATACTAAGCGTAGGTTTACGCAGGTGACTGGTCAGCGCTGCACAGTTAAACTGGAGAGCAGGCTGGGGTCGTAATTGTGGTTAACTGCCTACTGTTAGAGACAGTTAATTACAGTCTGAGGCATTCCGCTCTAACAGTGAAGTGGCTTGTTTTCGAGCAATTGTAAAATCAGAGAAGCGGTCATTCGCTTGATGTTAGTTTACGATGCTGTAATTCTGATACAGTGTACTTTCTGATACGCGGGCACCATTGGTGCGAATTGGCAGATCTGTTTTGAGCGCGTATGCCATAGAGCTAATTTCACGCAGTAATACACAGCCATGCAACACACACAAACACGCAGCGTTGGAAAACTCAGTGTAACATGCACAGTGCCTCTGAGCGATGAAAAACAGAAGATGCACACATAGCGGTATGAGATCATTGATTGTGGTGACGGATGGAGATGACTGATTTTAACAGGATGAAATCGTTATATTGAGTTGTGGGGGTGATCTGCTTTTGAGTCTTGATTTATGCAATGATGCCACAATGAGCTGATCTCCGTACTTCGTTACTGAAAATCTGATTACGAAGAACCTTCCATTCAATTCATTACAATTCGCATTAGGTTTTTCCATACACTAACACAAAACTCAACATTTCATACACATACAGGTATCATATGCCTCTCTAGCTGTTTCTGGTTGTCCTGTCCACACACACACACCGCTGGCCGCTTGAGTTATTACCTCGATATGTTTTCTGATACAGCCTCTTTGTCCTGGACAAATCCGGAATGTCGGCATCTGACTGGTCCATTTGTTTTCCCATTAGGGGAAGGTCACCTGTCAGTTGTACTGGCCTACAGCTGAGCATGGGAAAACAGATCTGTCTGCTTTTCACTTGACAGTTCAGAGAGTGGTTTAGCTAGCTTTACAAACGCACAATAAACCTCTGTATATCTTCGTTCGGCCTATTCTCAGCTGCTGCTCACAAAGACGCTTTCATGAGACAACAAACACCGACAACGTACAACAGCTGGATCACTGGAAATACTAACGACAATAACCATACAGTCCGTAGTGAGAATATCAGCTATAAAAAATGTATGATATTGACTTCATTTGTAAACGTTACAAAGGACCCCTTTACCAAATTGCAGAATATGCAAAAAGCATGAAACACCAAAACTTTCTCCATGTGCGTCTGAGACACAATTCATTTCCCTGTAACCAAACTTTAGGATTCCTGACTGAAACCTGGAACAGGACAACAGTACACATTCAGACAGAAACTGGAGGATGGTGAGCGTACGGGCAATTGTTGAGGGACGTTGTCCTCTAGTGGATCAAATAGGGAAAACTCTTTCAAATGCCGCCAAGGCATTTTCCTCCACGCTGCCATCAGGGCCATCAATGGCAGTATTTGTCCCGAGACTTCACCTTAAGCAACACAAGATAAGAAGCAAGTCTGTTCTTACATTAAAAAAGTGAACAAACAGAGGAGTTTAGTGATTAATGTTGTTCTTTTCTTGTGCCTGGTTTAATTAAATAATTTATTGTGGTACAAATTATATAGTACTTTAAACTGTCTTAGAAGTTACATATCTATCACTAGTCACTTCCCTTTAGCTTTTTCATTATATCTGTGAGTTTCTGAAATTTTATTGTAAAATTGGATGTCAGTCAAGGTCACTGAGAAAATGTTAAACATTTTTCAGTATTACATGTTATGTTCCTCTGCCCCTTAAGATGGCACAGTGACATTGATTGTGTTTTCCCCTGCTGGTGACTTGCCTGATTTATTTCTCTTTTCTACAGGAAATTTCTTCTTCTCTTCAAATGTGTTCTTCCTTCATTATGGTGCTGATAGTTAAGATTACTGAGGTGATGTCAGAGTGGATTAGCACAGAGGTTCCATGAGTGTATGGCTCACAGTCACTGGTTTCATACATTAGGCTTTTGGTTCGTTTCTCTCAGACCAGACTTACAGGTACGTCTCTGTTACGGGTGAGAAGTGCTGTGGAAATCGCTCACCTTGACCTGAAATACTACACTTCAGTAGCCTTATCAAAGCCTGTCTAGCCTTTATTGGTTCCTTTAGAACATAACATCAGGAAAGTGTGCAGCCATCAAAAGATTTGGACTTAAGAAAGGGCTCTGTTGTCCACTGTTGTCAGAGGAACCGTAATAAGGTGGGGGAAAAAACCCCCCAAAAAAAACAAGTTAATAAACCATGACCACTAGAACCAGTGGAACAAACATTATTATTGATGGAAATCTCTTAAGTGAAGCTAAAAAGAAGAAGGGAACTCTATGTGTGTGTTTGTGTGCGTATATGTAAGAGTATGTCTATTCTTTCAGAGAGAGAGTGAGAGAGAGAAACTAAGACAATATTTAATCTTTTCCCAATAAAAGTAGTGAGACTATACATGGGTAGCATGTCAAGTATCACCATTAAAACCAGTACACTGCACTGTCTTTTACTAGTTATTACTGAAGGTCTTACCCTCCCTACAGGAAACCATAGCTTCTCCCACACACCATTTCTTTTCAAATAACAACACATTATCAGTAGTGTCATAAATATCTGCTTGGCCGTGTCACATGACTCCAGTAAACTCTGAAAAAGACCTGCTACAGCGGCAACTGTACTTACAACATTACATTTGTGTCACTTACAAAATTAACTTGACTTGACATCCCAACTTGACCTTCAAAAAGAGTACAGTATCAGGCATAGTATAGGAGAGAATAGAATGGAAAGGCAGATCTGTTCAATCAAAACACAGAAATCATTAGTGACAGCCAGGCCCATGACACACCCATAGGCGCTTTCGGACTGAACGGTTCTAGGCTCTTATCCGAGAGGAACAACCCCATGAGGTGCTCCCCCTAGAACTACATACATTCTAGGGCTTTTTTTTCTGTTTGCATTTGCACCGCCAGTAGGAAAGCTGAAGTGACGTAAGCCGGCCGAAGTGGGTATAGCAACGTCACGCTAAAAGCTGTTGTTTAGACAGCTAACCAGGATAGCTGCACATTTTTAAGTACAAATTTAATGACTTCTAAGTTAAAATGCGGATCACAGCCACACAAGCTCCTACCGAAGCGGAGTGTACTGTACCTCATTAACGTACAAATAGATACCGGACATTGCGGAAATGGCCATTGTTAGGGGATATAAAATTCCGATAAAATAGAACATAAAAACTGAACATGCATCCCCTAGTACAATTCCAGACACTTTAAGACATTTTAGACCTGAATATCAAAAACTAAATTTAAGACGTTCTATGACTTTATATTTTACACGGATTTTAAAAAAAATGGCGGTTGCAATCATCGTACACCTACGTCACAAGGTTCCTATTGCGCTGCGAAAGTACCTACCCAGGAGCAGGAGTTGAAAAAGCCCCACAAAACGGCGTTCTAAGAACTATGATCATTCCAAGTTACTGCAGTGCGAACACGCGAAAAAGGGGGTAGGCCTACTTTCTCCAACATGTGAACATGGGGTCAGAGAGACTTTTATTAAACAATGTACAGGAGGGTGTGACAGTTCCTCTGGATCTAAAATACAAACTCTTCATTTTGTATGAGCACATTCTCAAAAAGCTGCTGAGAGAGAGCAGATAAACACACATATGTGTTACAGCTCCTCTCATTTAAAGATGAATTCTCATGTGTTTCCCTCAGCACCACAGTCTGTCGGAGGAATTCTCAGCCCGGGGAATGCAAAGTCGCTCATACCATCAACCGATTCTCAAAACCCCCGCCAGGCCACACACAGCCCCCTCCCAGTCTGAACCCAAACCCACCCAGTAATCATCACGCTGACTTCCTCTACCCAGAGCCCAGAGCAAGCTAGTCCAGTCTCTCAGCTATTTCTGCTTTCACAATGTAACAAAGCCAGACTTAAGACAGCATAGGATGGTGTGCCTCACTGAGATAAACATGGGTTTACACAATGTAACAAAGCCAGACTTAAGACAGCATAGGACGGTGTGTCTCACTGAGATAAACATGGGTTTACACAATGTAACAAAGCCAGACTTAAGACAGCATAGGATAGTGTGCCTTACTGAGATAAAAGTGGGTTTAAAAAAAAAAAAAGTTCAATTAAGAAAAGAATCCTGATTTCCTGTACACAGTCGTCAATGACAAACAAGCCACATCCTGCAAGAAGGAGAGAGAGAGAGAGAGAGAATTAGGAAGGGTAGGAAGGGTAATTTAAAGGTGGAGTGGTTTGTCGGAACACTTTGCCACAAGAAAGTGACATAAAAATGTATGGTACTGGGTGTGGACCCCTGCACCCTGTAATTCAGGAGCTGTAGTCAGCGATTTCCTGACCAAATCCAATGCCATGCCACCCTTACAATGTGTCTGCTTTACCTTGATGTCTCTCTCTCTCTCCCTCCCTCTCTCTCTCACACACGCACGTACACACACAGACACACACACACACACAAACACACACACACACAAATATCCTTCCCCATCTATCCCTTCAGTGTGAATCACTTTCAAAGGCACATGCACACACAGAACTCGGCTGAGTCAACCCAGTATATTTATATAACCAGAGAATAGGGTGTTGCACAGCCCCACCCGTAGTCCAGAAATTCCAACAACTCAGTTCCTCAATTTCTGCCCCCAGAAAACACTTGGAGTATTGCAAAAGTTAACTTTGGTATCCCATTGGGAACTGGTAGATGTATCCCCCACCCCCAACCCCCCACTGCTTTAAATGAGAACAAATAAAAGCAATGAATGATGGGGGAAAAAACGAAAACCAGGATCATGAATAAATAATGATTTTCATTAGAACATCACTATACTGACGAACCCTGATCATAAATTTATTCATCCTTAATGTTCTCACATTTTCGATTTTATTAAATTTAAGCCTACAATTAGTAGTCAGTTACAGGTCATTTCATACCTTGTTTAGTAAGTACTCTTTCCATCTCTAGGTCCCTCTCTCCCTGTTTCTCTCTCTCTCTCTCTCTCTCCCTCTCTCTCTCTCTCTCCCTCCCTCTCCCTACCTCCCAAACTCCATGCACGAGTCATATGATTCGAAAACGACGACGCGATGACGCCACCGTGGGGGCAGCTCCAAGTTTCTGTAGTCCTGTGTCCTTCTTCCGTGTTCTTGCTTTCTGCATCAACCGGCCGAAGCAAGAGAAACGAGCACCATGTCCCATCAAACCGGCATCCAAGGTAAATCGCGTGCGATTTGTTCTATTAACGGCAAAAACATTATAGACATATGTCATGCGACTGCGGTTAAGCACACCTTTTACGAAAAGATTGGTTTTAATTTAATAAAAACCTGTTGTGTCCGTCGCTATGCACTGGCTGAATAACCTGGGAATTTTTGGAAGCTTACGGAAGGTACGGCGTGAGCGAGCAAGACGAATCTGTGTCAAGTAGAATCCGTGGTTTATTGCACTTATATGGGCATGCAAATGACAGAGATTGCGGCCCTCATTCATTAGTATTTTACAGACTGCTAGTCGTAATCTGCTCAGTTGTTTTCCATTCTCATTTACACAGGGGGCAGGTTACAAAGGTCTTTGATAAGGAGCGTGATTGCTTATTCATTATCGTTGCTAGGCAATTTCTATCGTCTATGTCGATGGGCAACAGTATCATCTACAAGACGTTCGCAATAAAACATTTTAACAGTTGTCACTGTAGTGAGAAACGTGGCAAAAGAACCACAGATACTTTTGCAGCATGAACTTATACTATTTAGCGGTCTTTCCAAATATGAAGACCTATCGAGGTGTAAAGTGTCCGCTACAATCCTCACGACTTAGTAGAGTTTGTTATAGGACAATGTTCTCAGATGGAATTCTGTGAAAACAGTATTTGTCTCCACGATACTATCGTAGTTTCACCACACACATTCATTACCCAGTTCAGCCCAAAGTTACTGAGTGGTCGTCATCCCCCCTCGGGACGGGTCTCGGCACTTTCTTTTTGTTTGACATGAATGATAACGTTGTCCCTGGAGCAGTTTGCCCAAAATATCTGCGTCGAATTCATCCACTGTCTTAAACTTTTGCAGCCAGCAGAGAAGTGAAAAATGTGTTTGCCAAGGCACGGAATGGAGACTACCGCCTGTTAAAGATTATCATCGCAAATGGTATGTGACATACTGTTTATTTGCCGATTTTCCAAACTGTTATCAGAGTAAAACTCAGCGTTTTTGTTCATTAATTCCCTGAGGATTAAGTGACTATGCCTTAATACAACAACACGTGAATGGTTTTCATAAAGTCATTAAGGATAATTGTTTACACAAATCTTACATGGATCATACAAGTAAACTTCATATTCAGAAAACCAGATGGAAGTGCTTCTGTGCGGATGGGTTCCACATGATGGTATCGCATTTGATGCACTCCAGCATTTCAGCTCTAAACTAAAGCACAAATGGCTCAGAAAATATCTCGTTGGTTCTAGCAGTTACCTTGTGGCACTCTCCAGGAATTTACACACAGTTTGTTCATTGCTACAGATTATTAGATATGTTGTACATGTGATAGCCATTAAAAAGAAAACAGTGTAAGATACATAACATGTCTGAGTGTTGAGAGGATGGTCTGTGTGATTCTTCTTAAACAGATTTTGCTTAAGTCTTTTCTATTCCAGTTGTATATGGCTCTTATGCAGTGACACTGAGGTTAACCCTGGCCTGTCCCTGTTCTTTCCCTCAGAGGAACTTGTACTGGGGGAGAGCAAGCGAGCGGTCAAGAAATGGGACCAGGAGTACGACGCCTATGTCCTCCCACTGCTGGAGGATGGCATGCCCAGCTACCTCCTGTACAGACTCGACTCCACCAACAACCAAGGCTACGAATGGCTGTTCCTGGCTTGGTCGCCAGACAACTCTCCGGTGAGTCTCCTGACCACTAATGCAACCTTACCCACCCCCGTGTAATTAAAGAGGCTCTAAAAATGGAGATAAACCAAGAGCCGTGTTTGCCTCTCATACCCTGATGTCTTGAGAAAGGCCATAGTGGAAGATTTTTTGAGGCACTGGAACTGAAATGTTGAAGGACTTCTCGTTCCTCAGAACGCAGAGAGAAGTCGCAGTCACTGTGTCCAGGCACTGTATAAGAAGAGCTTTACAAGGACATTTCAGCTAGAGTGGATATGTAAGAGGTTATCACTTCTAGAGGGAGTTAAAACATGACAGGCCACACAAAGTTTAAGGCAATATTCTTGACTGTTTTGTGATTTGCTGGTATGAAGGGAAAAGAAAATGAGTCACTCATTCATTGGAGGAAAAGCATCTGTCAGTTCTCACTTCTGAATTTGATATTTAGCTCAAAATAGCCCCCAAAATATTTGGCTTGGGCTGCTTATCGGTTGAGAGAAAACTAGGAAAAATAGCAGTTTCCAACACCACCAACACAGAATTTGCAATGCTAATTTCAGTAACAAGCAACCGTTTTCCTAGCTAACAGGAAGTGTAGAAAGCAGCTCTTACTCCAAAACCTCCCTCAGTTGTTGAAGCTTGTCATTTGGCATGTAGTTTTTTATCAACATGTGACCTGTACTTTCAGCAAACTCACTGCATTCATTCCTCAGGTTCGGCAGAAGATGCTGTACGCAGCCACGCGTGCTACTCTTAAAAAAGAGTTTGGTGGAGGACACATAAAAGAGGAGATCTTTGGCACTGTCAAGGTACATTGGTTGGTTTTAATGTTGGTTGGTTTTAATGTTTCTGTCTGAGTCTAGTGTCTCTCAGGTCCATATCATAATTAATAATCACTTTATCAGCAACTCATTCAAAGTCTCAGGTCCAAATATAACACAGAGTTCTTTTCAAAGGGCATAAAACAGACCCATCATTGTCATTGAGTCCAGCACACAGAGTCTTAGCACAGACAGAGCTATGAAAGTGTTGCTGAGTGGGATTGGTGTGTCAGGAAGTCAGGTGTTTAAAGAGACAACTGAACTCACTGATGTACCATGAGTATTACTGTCTCAGTCCATGTCAGCATGGAATCAATGGATTAGAGTATATAGATCAGCGTTTTGATGTTCTTTCCATATAGCCATGATGGGCTAAGCTGCTGATATGTCTTCTTTCTCCGTGTGTGCCTGAAACACGTCAGCATAAAGATCCTGCTATGAAGACATATTGATGTGTAGATGGATATACAGTTTTTTTCTGCACAAGTTTCCTTTGTATACAAGTATAGCCTCTTAGGATAACATTACACTGTGTGTGGAGCACACGGATGGTCTATTGATCGGAAAAGGGGAACTGAAAAGGTAAACTGATGGAGCCAGTTCCATCAAAACATTTAGTGACTCCTAACTTGTACCTCATCATTTCATATTTGTGTGTCCATTCCTTGGGTACCACAGTTTTTTGGGGGTTTTTTTGGTACATCCAAAAAAAGTGCAAAGTCTCTCTCGCTCTCTCCCTTTCTCTCTCTCACACACACTCACACACACACACACACACACACACACACACACACACTCTCTCTCTCTGTTCCCAGGACGATTTGTCGTTAAGTGGGTATCGAAAGCACTTGGCCTCGCTGTCTGCTCCTTTGCCGTTGACGGCAGCAGAGGAGGAACTGAGACAGATCAAACTCAACGAGGTAAAGCAGCGAACACAAGACACAGCTTAATTCACAGGGCAGACTCAGCCCTGAAAAAAACGGATGCTCCTTTTTATACGCTATCGCTCAGCCGTAGCTGAGTGAATCAGATTGATTTTTTTTCTTTCCATAATGTAGTCAACAGACAATACACTGGCCCAGTTCCACTCTGTCTGTCTCTGTTCTGGATCAATGTCTGTTACCATGCTTGATATTAGTGCCTAATATTAGAGTATTGCATTTATAAATAGCAGCTCAGTTTTATATTTGGTAGGGTTGACTAGTTACTGTTACTATGTAAGTCTCTGTGAACAGATCTGAACAGTGTCATTTGTAGGTTGTATAAGTTTTTCCTTTGTCAGGACACATAAGTTCTAAATGCCTCAGTTCTTTGTAACAGCAACAGATAGGGTTCTGGACCAATTTACATTCCTTTTTTTCCACTTTTAAAAATGTTAATTGATGAGCATCAAATACCAGACCTTGAGTGCTGTTTAAATGAAGGTACACACCGTCAACAACCCCTAAAAAAAAGCTACAGTTTGCACAGAAATTGTTGCTTCTCTCCTTATGCCATGCTGTTTATGATGTATCTATAAAAGTTTACCATAAAAGGAAATGCTGTCACTAATCGCTGCCCATTGGCCATTTCAAAATGATAGACAGCTCCAGGCAGCCATTCAGAGAAGTCCCTGCACTGTGTCCCGGTGGATCAACAGCTGTTGGAAGAAGATAATTCTACACTAATCTACACGTGTGGTTGGGAGGAAAGAGGCTTTGAGATGTATATTATTCATTTTGCTGAGGGAATGTCTCTATTAGGAAATGGGTGTGGGGGAGGGGGGGCAGTGGAAACCAATCTTTTAGGCAGAACTACTGAGAATGACATTTTGCAGTTTGATTCAGTCTATCTCTGGCACACAGAGACAGTGAGTGTGTCGTGTGTTAGAATGAATGAAGGTCATTGGGATGGCAGAGAATGTTTGTACCGTGGACGAGATGGGGAGATTGAATGCAGATTAGAACGTATCTCTGTTTTAAAGCCATAATCTGCAGGGTTTCCAGCTGTTTCCATCTGACCAGAACCAATACAAATGCGAAACTGAACTATTTAGTCCTCGTGTCTTTAACACAGAATAAAATTCTGAATGAATTTACAAATTCAGTGTTGTAACTGTGGCCTGTTAGTGTAACCTTTATGCTAAATGTTGACTTTGAAGTGTTAAACCAGTGTGTGAATGTCATGGATTATTCTGTGGCTAAAATGGGAGGGATTACACATGCAGCACATCAGATTTTAAGATTAAAGACTGAATGCGAAATTCAGACGTTAAAACAGAACATGTCAAAAAGCATTTATAGGATAACTATAAGTTATTTGGTTAAACATCAGGTTTTCAACATTTTGAATTGTTTGTGTGTGTATGCATGTGTGAGTGTGATTGCAGTAAGCATTGCTCATCTCGTACATGCTCTGTTGAATGGGACTTGTTTGGTGGTTCTGGATTGGCAGGGCTCTAAACACTGATACCTGTCCAATAATAAGCCATTTCTGTGTGCTGATATCCAGACTGATATGCAAATACATGCAAATGAAAATGAATGAACATCATGGTAAACCACCTCCTCACTGGTATCATTGTGTTTACTATGCCTTTGTGTGTGTGTGTGTGTGTGTGTGTGTGTGTGTGTCTTTGTTTGTTCTCTCCAGATGCAAACCGATATCAGCGTGGACACCAAGCAGCAGACGTTACAGGGTGTGGCCTTCCCTATACAAAGAGAGGCAATGCACGCTCTGGAACAGTTCCGCGACAAGAGGCTGAACTATGTGCAGCTGGTAATTCATGCTTTTCCCACTGTCAGAAGACACTGCACTTCTGTTTCAGATTTTACTCTCATTTTATTTTTGTTCTGTTGGATATCTGTCTGTAGCATTAGTCACAACTTTTATTCAAGGCTGTTTTTAAAGCGGTGTGTGGAAGTTTTATTGTTTAAATTTAAGATGAATAGTCTCCAGTATTTGGGCCTCTTTGACACAGCAGACAGTTTGTAGTTTGTTATTATTTGACTGTGTTTTTGCATAATGTTCTTTTCACTTTTTGCTTAAAATTAGACATTGTCAAATCCCCCATAGTGGGTCTTTAATTAGCATCTTCAGTGCTGCAGAACCACCAGCGTGTGTGTGTGTGTGTGTGTGTGTGTTTAAGTTCCTGCTCTAGGTATGCTGGTTTGTGTCTTTGTATTCTCTTTTAAAGAAGTTTGTTCTATTTTCACAAAGACAACTAAAAAAAAACACTGGATATTCTGTGTTCAGTCCACATTCACTACTTGCACGAATTCATTGCTGTGAACAAAAGTAGAAAAGATTTCACTCACCTCTTCTCCAGGTTAACTCTTGACAGGACTTCACTTAACCACAGTAGTAAACTGTCAGAGCTCATTTCAAAGCTCATATCTGAAACGAATGCTGTAATTTGTTTGTCACACTTTTTAGCTGTTTGCCCTTCTTTACACCTCCAGGAAATTGACTTTCCAAACGAGTCTATCAAGTTGTCCAGCACTGCCCCCACAGAGCTGAGGGATCTGCCCAAAAGGATCCCAAGAGACGCTGCCCGATATCACTTTTTTCTGTACAAACATACCCATGAAGGGGATTACTTAGAGTCCCCAGGTAAACACAAGAGCATATGCAAACAACGTAATTCATATTTCACATATATTGTACACTGTCATTACTTTTGGAGAGCTCTTAAATCTCTCACTCACACAGATACACATACACACACACACACGTATGCACACAGCCATATTCATGTTTCTGCACTGTATTTTTTTCCACATTTTTTATGTTATGTAGATCGCTATAATCATTTGTCTCCTGACTTGTTTATTTACAGTCTTCATCTACTCGATGCCGGGGTATAAGTGCAGTATTCGGGAGAGAATGCTCTATTCCAGCTGCAAGAGCCCACTGATAGACACGGTGGAAAAGAATCTACGCATTCAAATTGCAAAAAAGGTCAATTATAATAATAATAATAATAGTAATAATAAAAAAGTAAATGCAACTTGCCTGTAAATTGAAAATACACACACACCCTAATTTTCTGAGGTCTTCAGTAGCTCAGTTGGAAGGGTGGTGGACTGTAATAATAAATGTAGTCACCATTAACTTGCTGGTTCAAATCTCACTCAGAGGAGAACCTTTTTCCCCCTTAAGAGCAACTCAGCAACTGTGGGACAGCAATGTCCTGTGAGATGAATAAAGTTTTATCTCATGCTAAATGGCCTTTTTGGTGATGAGCTTATGGAGTTTCAGCAGCTCTGGTGTATGTGATACACTGACAGACCATAGAGGCTGTATCCTGGGTTTTTAGCAGACTATGAGTACCAATGAACGAACCCAAAGTTATAAATACAGCCAATGTTTGAAGTGAAATCAGCTTTCACTTCACCTTTTGTTTCCTCTTCACCTTTTTCAGCTGGAAATCGACAACGGTGACGATCTAACTAGTGAGTACCTTTATGAGGAAGTCCATCCCAAACAACATGCCCATAAACAAGCCTTTGCCAAACCTAAGGGTCCGGCCGGGAAGAGAGGGGGGCGTCGGATTACACGCATGCCAGGGGACGCCGATTACGATGATTAAACGTCCCTCTGAACCTTACAGTGGAACAGTCCAGTATGACCTCACCAACCCCCCACTGAAAAGACCCTGTGGTTGACCTTTAGTCTTGTAGACTGCAGCCCCTTGTAGGCTCTACTCCTCTATGCACACCCAGAAAACACTACGCTAGGAAATGAAACCTGTGAAATGGCATGTTTCTCTTGCTTTATGGTACGTAGAGCACAGGTTCAGGTTTTGAGGCACACATTAAGAATGTCGTAACATTGCAGTCGGTATGTTAGTGGAGGCCATGACCTTATATATGTTTACCTGGATAGAATATGTGACCACTCCACCCTGGCCATGATGGTCAGAAGGGTACGTTTTGATTTTTTTCTTTTTGTTTTATTTAACATTTTCTCAGCATCTTATTGATTAACTGAACTGTTGAATTGGTTGAAAATCTGTTACACTCATTGATTCCATTCAAAATTCATTAGGAGATTACATCCTGTACCCTAAAAGCACAACTGAGTGACTTGAGGAGTCATGTGAACATGACTGCTGGATTGGTTTGCCGTCTACAGGCTGAGTTAGTGACGTGAATGGGTGAGTTAATCAGTAAAATGCTGAGACAGCCAAAATCGATGAACCTTGTAGCTCTTCGGTTTAAGGGTTTAAGAGTTATATTAATGAAGGAATTTCTGTAAGTAGTCAGGGTTGATGTTTAAAGACTTTTTATTACAGAGTGTACATCTGAACTAATTCTGTGTGATTTTAATGTAGATTTAACCCATGAAAGAGCAACTTTTAATGGAAATGTTTCATTGAGAAGAATGTGGACACATGGTCTGTTGAGATTTTTGTCATCTTGTTTTTCAACTGAGAAAACCAGCCTGCAGAGATTTTTCTATTTTTATATGCCAGGGCGACTGTTTGTACAGCTCAAGTTTGTCCATCGTCTTGAAACGAGAATCTGACTTCAGTGACCGTCATGTTTTTTTAAAATTTGTTTTTATTTTTTCCGCTGAATGTTTTGGTTTGGAACACAAACGACTTTGCTTGCGTTCTACAGTTAGCCACTTCACTTCAGTGTGAAATGACATCATAAGCTTATATGCTCTGATGGAGCTTGTGGATGAAGTAACTGTGTAATTCTCAGTATGAATGACACAGAAGGGCAGGGATCAGTTAGGAACAGGCAGTAACTCCCTGAAAAAGTCCCATCTGCTGACCAGTAAACCACTATTAACATTTCTCCTTTGTCAGGATATTTTAATGCCTAAAACAGAATCATAACATTTCATTCTACTGTCTCAAATGTTTTTTTTTTCTATGAATCGAACTGAGAGAAACATAACAATAAATATTTAAATCAGACTGCCATGGCTTTGTTGTCTGTCATCTGTTTGTCAGAGAAAGAGAAACAGAAAAAAAGAGGACTGTGTTTTAATGATTTATTACCAAATAATTTTTTTTTTTTTTTTTTAATGACACCAAGAGGTGAGCAAGACCATTGTCTCCCACCTCAGCGTGTACCGACTATTTTATTCATGCCCTCTGAGTGACAGATTTAGGCCAGAACTGGCTGGTTTGGTTCAGCTAATTGGTCTGAATGAGGATACTGTGCAGAAATGGACCTGGCAACTTTGGTCTGTGCCAAACAAAGACCGTGTTAACCGTGTTAAGGTATGGTTATGAAACCGTGTGTTATGTGAGGTAATTCTTTTTTCACATTTGTTCATTTACACATTTGCTCATGATGTATTCATTCAGAGTGACTAATACAGTTTTAGAACCTGATATTCCTGAGAATTGATACTCTCTTTTTAATACGTTCGTTGGAAGCGAGCATAACCAAACCACCCTCCAATACAAGGTTACTTCTTGCTTACAGATTTGAACGTGTTAAATTCTGGTGCCAGGTTGTTTCCCTTCCTCCAAAGCCAGTGTTGCTTTTGGCTGAAGTCTTGGTGCATCATATGGTGCAGTGGATGCGGTAATATGTACAGATGATGTTCCACATGGGATATTTAAAACCCAGAAATGTGACATCAGCTGTAATATTAATCACTAGAATTTCAGAGATGAAAAGTACTGGTTTAATTTTACATCTTTTCAATGCTGTGTTTCTTGGCATGGAAAATGGAGTTAAATATTTTACAACAAAAAATAAAATCACACTTAAAGAACAGGAATTATACTGTTTCCATGCATTAAACTATTAGGTTTTTTGTTAGGTTTTAGTTTGCTCTCTGGTGGAAAATGAGAGGAAATACAATATAGGGTTTTAAAGTTCAAATCAACTACAGTATAACATTCACTAAAACAGTTTCTGTTGCCTGCCCAGCTAAAAGACACAAGTTACATCGTTTACAGTGTAGGTATATACACTCACCAACAAAGCTATAAAGCCCTTAAAGGTCCCCAAGCATTTAGAAACCAAGCACCCATAACAAAGCAGATTTTTTAAAGGACATTAGAAAAAAAAAAAGATTGATTCATAGCAGGCCCATGGTCGCACTGACAAGACTCAGCAGAAGTCTATGCTCACAGAACTTTGGAAAGCTAAACTGTTATCTGCATTTCTATTTTAAGACACAACTTAAATTATGAAAAGTGTTAAGTAAATCATATAGTGCTCCAGTGTTAAATAAAAGACAGAAATCGAATTGTCATATTGTCTAAAATGTCTAATTACACTGAAAGTGTATCTGTCCAACTAAATTTTTAACTAGGTATTATTAACCATAAATAACCTTCTGCTGCTACCTACTGCAGTAATGAAGAAGAAGAAGAAGAAGAAGAAGAAGAAGAACTATATATGCAACTGAGATTGACTACTTTAAGTCGATATAGGCCTACAAGAAAAGAGAAAGTCCGTTCATGCATTTAGAATCACACATTGAGGGACTGCTGACACAGAAATAGTGGTTGTGTGACAACATGTCTATAAAAAAGAAAAGGACCGTGAATGGACTCATATAACTAAATAGAGAAGAGGTTGGACTTTTGAGTCAATGGAATTAGTGAAGGTGTGAGACTCTATGTGATTGTACTACAGGTCAAAGGCCACACCTATGCCAGTAAAGATAAGCTTCCCGTGGACATGGTGGAGTAAATAGTTGGTTGTCGTAGTGCACAATGACACACACTGTTAGACACGACATATAAGAAGAGATGTGTGTTATGTGAAATCTGTCATCAGATGTGTATCTTGAACACTGGACTCTTCTAACCTGTATGCAATCAAACTGTTAACACAGAGTGAAGTGAGACTGGAAATGTTGTGATAACATTTAGTTGTGCAGGGGAGAGTGTGCTACACCCTCCATAACTGTGCTTTTAGGTGTCCCCTCCAGGATTTTGTAGACTTTTTTTGCATTATTATTCATGCTGTTGTATTTGTTAAGCACTAGGTGGCAGTAGAAGTGAATGGATGAAATGCAGTCTTAGCTAAGACAGTGATGTGTAGAAAAATGAAACTTAAGAGAAGGGAGAGAACAGAGCGAGATGAGAGGAGTGATGTGTATTTTTCTGTGCTGCTATGGAATAAATGAAGAATTCTGTTTAATTAAGGGGTTGAGTTCTACTTAAAGATTGCTTAAATTGTTAATTAAGGGGTGACTTAAGACTGTTTTAAGGTACTTAAATCCTTAAAACATCATTACATTAGCCCTTAATTTTGATTAAGTAAAGGGTTGTGTTCTACTTAAAGAGTACTTAAATCTTATACAAAGAAGTGTAGGTCACAAGTAAGGCATTTTTAAGGGTGAAATTAACGGATTCTCATGTATTCCCTATTACTTTGATGATACAAACTACTACCAGGTTTTCTTCATGTATATGAACAGCAGTCTATCATTGTGGTTATTTATTGGTAAAAAAAAAAAAAAAAAAAAAAAACAGAAAGCAACAACATGATAAATTATTAAATTTTATTTATAAACAATTATATGCCACCTTGGGCTTTGACAGCCTTCATGTACAAATTTCCCTGCTGCAGCTGAGTGCTACGCTACACCTACTAATTACCATTTCTTTTGTGCTGGACATATTGAATACGCTGTGGAAAGGACGTTGATTAGAAACGCAGCTCCATTACCCGGGAACTTACGATTGTGTTTATGTGTGTTGTTAACAAAAAACCATATACATTCACATATCTACACCAGGGGGGTATTTTAGAAAGCGGGTTTAACAAACTCTGAGTTTAATCCTGAACTCTGAGTTGATGAACCCTTAGATGGGAAACTCTGAGTTTTGGGTTCCAGAAAAGCTGATCTGAGTTGGTTTGATCAACTCTGAGAATGTTAACTCTGAGTTAGGCGCGTGCATGACAATTATAAAAAGCCATCATCAATGGAGCACCGATACTACGATTCACCATGGCAACCGGCCAAAACAAAATTCGTTTTACTTTACCCCGCTGCAGTTAGAAATTCTGATACGTGTTTATGGCGAGTATGAGCACATTCCCCCCCCCCCCCCCCCCCCTTTATTGTCATCGTAAATGTACGAGATTCAGAGTGCAGTACCAGGCTACATAGAAAGGATTAAAATATAACTACAAAATGTAAACATAAAGAAAATATAGTGGCAATGCAGTGCCTCAGGAAATGTTTTGTTTGATTGATTTAATACGCTATATAGTACGTTGGAGGATGGAAATGTCTAAACATTTAAACGGCAGTGTCGAATTCTAGGCTACTTAATAGGCCTAAACATTGAATATACAGTCTCGGGGACACACAGGAACTGATCCAGTAACGTTGTCATCTGTCTTTAAATATAGTTATTGTTCTGCCCTCTGATTTAAGTTGGTGAAACAAGTTTGTATGTTGCCAATAATGATTGGTTACAATTCATGCAGTGGCTGTTCAACTTGTAAACTTTCACCTGCCGCACCTGAAGAACGTTAATAAAGGAGCAAGGCGCTCACTTCCTGGCTCGTGAAAACCGAGTTTGGCTGGCTGTTTAATCTACGTTTTCATACAAGTTGTATAAAACACGTAGCGAGAACAGTACAGTTATAACTATCAATATACTCTACAGGCATACATGCCCCACGAAGTGAGTACTTGTTTTTGTCATATGTAAAAGCTAAAGTAAGATTAGTAAGATATGTTAAACACCTAATGAGTAGCTTGCTTAGCAGTAGCAAAACCTGGCCTTGGTAAGGCTCCGTCGTCCAAACACCCAGTACTTGGTAGTTTTGTCGAAATCGATTTTTTTTTATACGAGAAATGGGAACAACAGCCAGATAATTATCTTCCAAGTACCTTACCAGAGCAAACTTTTTTTTTTACTGTGAACTAAGGCTACCTGTAGGCTGTAACTGTAAAGCTGCGTTTTAACCGAGGCGAAATTCGCGGGTTTTGATTGCTTGCCTTCGTGCGACGTTACAGCAAGGATTTTTGAATACACCAATCAGATTACTCAAGAAGATCTAGAAGCCACGCCCCCTTCCCAGGTATCTCTTCAGTCAAGACGGAGGACAAGCTGATCGTGTAATCAAAATGCTTGCTCTGATGTTATATAATTGTTTCAGTAAGTAGTGATCATGTCCAAATAAACAGTGTGTGCACTTCTTTGGTCAGTTTATAGCAAAATATAATGAATAAAAATTGACCAATAGGAAGGCAGAAAATTTTCTTTAAGCAATATACAACTTTAAAAATTAGGGTTTTTTTTTTTAATTGAATATGAATTCATGTTCAATTTAAAAACACTTATTTTAAAAGAAACACTAACCGTTAAAACATTTTACAAATGACTTGACATTTTCAAAAAACAATGTATTCTCTTCAGTGCACTTTGTACATTGTTAATTGGTGAATCAAATAATTCATTTCATTATATTTCATTATTTTTGAGTGCACTCTCAATTCACAGCACTGTCTCACCAAGTGCAGGTATTTGGTTCGTTAGACCAGTTGAGACCAATTGTTTCCAGTTGAAATAAATGGCAGACAACACCAGTTACATCCTATTGGTTTCAACTGGGTGGAACTGGTGAAGCAGCCACTGCCCATGACTCTGTTGGTCTAAATGGGTTTTAAATGGTTTCAACTGGTATTCTTAACTGGGCAAACCATTAGAATCTGAAAACCCAATTGGAACCAATACAGACCATTTGAGACTAGTTCATCCCAATAGACTAGCTACTGGATTTTCAACTGGAATTTCCACTAGGATACCTAATTAGGATACTGAATAAAGTTAGCGCACACAACATTTACCATGAACAACCTATTTCAGTAATTGTAAATTCCGTTCTCTTAATTCCATTTCACCAAATGTTGTGGAATTGCAGAAAAGGGCTTCTAAACGCGAGGGGGGGGGAATTAAGTATCAGTTAAATATAACAGTGGGGCGTCTGACTGCAGAGTGGTGGGTGGAGGTGGTGAAATGAGGATATCCATTTTGGAGTACTCTATATTACACAGTGATAAAGAAGAGATGTTTTGTGATATGTTGCTATGATATGGATTTAGAGTGCATATTAAAACTTCAATACAGTAATAAAAACGTAACTTATGGGTTGAGTGTTTGGGGCTTTGTGATTCTGTTGACTATTACCTATCTATATTATAATTAACACCAATCGCATATAAAGTAAATAATGATTACCAGTGTCATTCTGTGATAGAGGTACTGTTTTTTACAAACTAGTTGAGGCCTGTGTGCTAAACTTTTTATCGTGCATTTTACTCAACGATGATGCATTATACAGATAAAAGATCCCGTTTTTTAAATTTAAATGTTTATTCTCAGAAATTGAGATCGATTTCTATAGGCTACCTTTAGTTCCGCTTTTTTAATTTGAATTTCAAGTTCAAGTTCAAGTCCAAGTTTATTTAGAGCCCAATATCACTGTTTACAGTCTCAAAGGGCTTTACAGGCCACAACAGTCAAATCAAAATATGACGGCACCCCCTGACTTAATCCTCATGGCGGGCAAGAAAAAACTCCCCAAAAATCCAAGAGAATTTCGTACGAAAAGCTACAAGAAAGCTGCAATGTGAAACACATTAAGGGATTACTTTTTCAGTAATTATTAAAATAATCGCCATCCATGGTAAGCAGTTCCTTTCGCTATAGCACACAGGCCTCAGACAATCCATGGTGTTTCGCGAGCATTTAAACTGCAGAATCAACTCAGACCAGGGGTCACTTCTGAGTGGTGAGCATGAGTGGTTCGCAAGGAGCACGGCACTTCTGATTGGTGAGCATGACTGTCACACACAGTGGACGGTATGAATTTGTAAAACCATTGACAGGACAGTTTAAACCCCAGGTCAAAGGGGCTAATGTATGTCCTAACTCGCAGCCTTTGCAATTTGCTAATCGCATTGTCTCAAATCGCGATTTCGATTTGAAATCATTTAATCGTTCAGCCCTAGTTATCAGTATTATCGCAGTATTGTTAAAATGTGCTGAAAATGTTCAGAAAGCACTGATACACAAACTGAAATCATTTCACCAAGTTTTATATTGAAAACCACAAATAAAATTAGCAGCACTATACATTTTCTGTTTAAAATAACAGGGACGGTTAAGGGACAGTTCATAAACATTAAAATAATAGAACTATTACTGTTATCGTCGCTAAAAACCCACATGAAAAGAAGGCGATAGGCTAGCCTACATCTATTTTGTCCATTGAAAAGAATTAAATAGTCTACTTGGTCTTTTACATTGACCAAGATGACTGTAGGAGCCATTACTTTATAATAATAATAATAATAATAATAATAATAATAATATTTATTTAGAGCCCAATATCACTATTTATAGTCTCAAAGGGCTTTACATGTCTATAACAAAGTCAAATCAAAATTATATCATGCATAAGTTCGAGAAAATAGATAAGTCTTTAGTTTTGTTTTAAAGGAATTGAGAGAGTTTGCCTCTCTAACTTCTTTAGGTAAACCATTCCAAAGGAAGGGAGAGCGGTAGGAAAAGGCTCGGTTGCCAGCGGACTTCTTTTTAACTCTTGGAATGACTAATAATCCAGAATCTTGAGAGCGCAGGGTGCAAGTGGGTTATAGGGTGTAATTAAGCCAGACAGGTAGGAGGGCGCAAGCCCATGTAAAATTTTATATGTTAATAAGAGGACCTTAAAATCTGCCCTTGCATGAATTGGGAGCCAGTGAAGGGAAGCCAGGACAGGGCTAATGTGATCAAACTTCTTTGTTCGGGTCAGAATTCTAGCAGCAGCATTCTGGACCAGCTGAAGACTATTGGTACTAGAGGCAGGCAGGCCAGAGTAAAGAACATTGCAGTAATCGAGGCGAGACGTGACGAATGCGTGAACAATGGTTTCTGCATCAGCCATACTTAGAAAGGGCCTAATTTTAGCAATGTTACGGAGGTGATAAAAGGCAGTTTTGGTTGTGTTCTTGATATGAGTGACTAGCGAGAGACTAGAGTCAAAAATCACACCAAGGTTCTTAGCTGAAGAGTTTAGAGAGATGATGCAGTTGTCAAAATTTAGAGTTAGATCACTAAAAAGATGCTTATGCGTAGGGGGACCAATGACCAGCATTTCAGTCTTGCCTGCGTTAAGCATCAGGAAATTTGAAGACATCCAACCCTTAATAGCACAAAGACATGCCTCAAGGTTAGCCAATTCAGAGCAGTTATTATGCTGGATAGGTAAGAAAATCCGAGTATCATCAGCATAACAATGGAAGTTAATGTTGTAACTACGAATAATGTCACCCAAAGGGAGCATGTAAATAGAGAGTAGAAGAGGGCCAAGGACTGATCACTGAGGAACACCATAGTTAAGCTTGTGGTATTCAGAGGTCACATTATTATACTGGACACACTGCTTTCTCTCAGAGAGATAAGATTTAAACCAAGAGAGCGCCAGGCCACGAATGCCAATTTGGTTTTCCAAGCGCTTTAACAATATAGTGTGATCAACCGTGTCAAATGCTGCACTCAGATCAAGCAGAATAAGAACAGAGGTAGCACCAGCATCCATGGCTAATAAAAGATCATTAGTTACTCTAGTAAGGGCGGTTTCAGTAGAGTGAAAACACCTGAAGCCTGATTGAAATATTTCAAACAGACTGTTAGAGGACATATGGGCTATCAGCTGAGCAGCTACAATTTTTTCAAGTATTTTAGAAAGAAACGGGAGATTAGAGATCGGCCTATAATTATTTAAGGCTTCAAGGTCAAGATTTGGTTTTTTAAGTAAAGGCCTGATCACGGCTGTTTTAAAAGAGGAGGGTACAATGCCAGATTTAAGTGACATATTTAGAGTGTTTAGGATTGTTGGGCCAAGAACCGAGAAAAGCTCCATATAAAGTTTAGCAGGTAGGGGATCAAGGAGGCAAGAGGCTGGTTTAGCAGAGTGCACCAATTTGGACAGCGCGTCTAGAGTTTAGGGTTAAATTGAGTTAAAGGCTGCACATCCTGACTAATCTTAGGCGCAGTAACAGAGAGCGTGCAGGCAGTCTGATCTGATAAATTAATTTGAATATTACGACGAATTAAGTCTATTTTTTGCGAGAAAAATTCAACAAAATCGTTTGCAGTAAAAGGGCTAGACTGAGGGGAATGATTCTGGGTAAGTTTAGATATTGTATAAAAAAAAGGAACCTGGGGTTATTTTTGTTAACATTACTTATTTTCGAGTAATACGCGGATCTGGCTGCGTAGAGAGCACGTTTATAATCTATCAGGCTGTCCTGCCATGCAAGGCGAAAAACCTCTAGTTTGGTTGCCCGCCAGTTTCGTTCTAGTTTCCTACAAACCTGCTTCAGCGCGCGGGTTTCTTTAAACCAAGGTGTTAAGTGTTTACGTCTATTTTTTATAGTTAATGGTGCTACCGTGTCTAGTACATTACGAAGGGTAGAATTTATGCTGTCCGTCAAGTCGTTCAAAGATCTCTGCTGATCATTGAAAGAGCTGAGAGCAGTAGGAAGCAGATCAGCGAGCGCAGCAGTGGTGGAAGCAATTTACAATTTAGTTATTTGGCAGACGCTTTTTACCAAAGCGACTTACAATTGGTGCATCAGTCGGATTTCTAATACCTTCAACAGAGATCATAATAAGACTGAGCGTCAAATTGCCCTTTCGCATTGCGCCCCTGGAATACTTTTACAAACAGAAATACAAGACAAAGGGTTTTTTTTGTTTTTTTTTCCTAGGGAAGGGAGGTTAGGCATTGGGGGACAGGTGTGTTCTAAAGAGGTGGGTTTTCAGTTTCCTGCGGAAGATGGTAAGAGACTCCGCAGTCTTGACTGCATGGGGGAGGTCGTTCCACCACCTCGGGGCAATGGCAGAGAAGAGGCGTGGTCGGGAGGAGCGGCTGCCGGGTTCCCGGAGTGAGGGGACCGTCAGTTGTCCGGAGGACGTGGAGCGGAGGGTCCTAGTTGGGGTGTAAGGCGTTATAAGAGACTGAAGGTATGATGGGGCAGAGCCTCTTGTGGCCTGGTAGGCCAGCACCAGTGTCTTGAACTGGATGCGGGCTGCTACCGGAAGCCAGTGGAGTGCAGTAAGCAGTGGAGTGACATGAGAGTGCTTAGGGAGGTTGAATACCAGGCGTGCAGCGGCGTTCTGCACGAGCTGGAGCGGCCTGATGGCGCAGGCCGGCAAGCCAGCCAGTAGAACGTTGCAGTAGTCCAGGCGGGAGATGACAAGCGCTTGGACTAGGAGCTGGGTTGCCTGTTGCGTGAGGAAAGGGCGGATTCTCCTGATGTTGTATAGGGCGAATCTGCAGGATCGTGTGACTGCTGCGATGTGCCCGGAGTATGTCAGCTGGTTGTCGAGGGTTACGCCAAGGTTTTTGGCTGCTGAGGTGGGAAACACCGCAGATCCCTCGATGGTGATTGTAGTGTCGATCGCTGGGGAGTTCTTAGCAGGAAAAAACAGGAGCTCTGTTTTTTCCGGGTTAAGTTTGAGATGGTTAGCAGACATCCAGGAGGCAATGTCAGCTAGGCAGGCTGCGATGCGAGGTTGAACCTGGGAGTCAGAGGGGGGGAAGGAGAAGAACAGCTGTGTGTCATCAGCGTAGCAGTGGTAAGAGAGGCCATGGGTGGAGATAACCTGGCCAAGTGATCTGGTGTAGAGGGAGAAGAGGAGTGGACCAAGTACTGACCCTTGTGGGACACCTGTGTGTAGAGTGCGGGTGGAGGAGACCGATTCCCTCCAAGAGACCTGGTAGGAGCGGTCAGACAGATAGGACTTGAACCATGCGAGTGCAGAACCCGCGAAGCCCAGCCCAGCAAGGGATGAGAGGAGGATCTGGTGGTTGACCGTGTCGAATGCTGCGGAGAGGTCTAGGAGTATGAGGACAGAGCTGAGAGACTTCGCTCTGGCCAAGTGGAGCTCCTCCGTGACAGCAAGGAGGGCCGTCTCGGTGGAGTGGCCGGCTTTGAATCCGGATTGATTTTGATCCAGGAGATTGTGCTGCAGAAGATATGGTGAGAGTTGGTTATATACAGCACGTTCCAAAGCATTAACGCGACGGCAGCTACGAACCGCGGTAGAGAAAATTGGCGTCAACGGAAGAGTTACTTGGAAAGTAATAAGAAAATGGTCTGAGAGGGCAGCGGAGTAAGGAGAGACGACAACATGAGAGATATCTAGTCCGCGAGCTAGAATAAGATCTAAAGTGTTGCCACTGACATGAGTTGGTTCGTGGACGTATTGGTTAAAGCCAAAAGTGTCTATGATAGTTGTAAAAGCTTTATTAAGTGAATCAGAATTGTTATTGATGTGAATATTAAAGTCCCCCAAGATCAGGATTTTATCCACTCTAGTAAGAATAACAGAGATAAATTCAGAAAACTCATCTAGAAATTGACTATAGGGCCCCGGGGGACGATAGAGCACTGCTATGAGAAAAGTTGAGGCAGTACCATATTGCTTCACAGAGAGCAACTCAAAAAGTCAAAATTAGGTAAACTAAGGGTGTTAGGAGTAAATTTAGTATTATAGATTAGAGCTACACCCCACCTTTCTTTGCTGCCCTAGCAGCACAGGAAAAGGAATAGTTAGGGGGTGAAGCTTCATTTAAAGGGAGAAAAACGTCTGGCTTTAACCAAGTTTCACACAAACCCATCATGTCAAGGCTAAGATCACTGATCAGGTCACTAACAAGCAACGCCTTAGGTGAAAGCGATCTGATATTGATAAAATCTAACTTCAGCGTAACTGGGCTCACAGTAATCATATCGGAGGAGGGAGTCAGTTGAATTGGAACTAAATTGCTACGAAATATATTCCGTTTGACTCTAGACCGAAATGAGCTACGAGGGCGTGAAATTACACTAATGGGAAAAATGTCACTACTAGCTATATGCATAGTCATATTAGTCTTAACATTATGATGTTCATTACGATGAACATTATTCGTTAGAAGGATACTTCGAAGAGGGCGACGATTTTCTTGTTGTTTCTGTTGTCTCTGCCTGACCAGTGCTCCAGCTCTTTTGCCTCGCTTCCTTCTCCGTCTCCGTTTACAAGGTGTAGCAGGTAGGCTAAACAATTTAAATCTAAACAAATGGAAGTCCGCTGAATCCGTTGAACAATTTTTGGCTATAAAATGCGTATCGATTGTAGATGTGATGTTGATCAAAGTCTCCCTATCGTAGGTGATCATCACGTTCAAAATTATAGTGTTTTTGCATAAAATAGTGTGAATAAATTAACAAAAAAGTTCAATTTAAGATAGAGCTCAGAGAACGACAGCCATATTGACGGCGCGTTACCATGAGATTTTATTTTTCATAAATCATTTATACTGATTTATGAAAAATAACCCCTATTAGTATTATGACATTTATTTATTCTATTCTACATTTAAGTTGAAATTGTAATGGAGTTTATCTTGCTTTTATTGTTTATTGTTTGGTGTACATTTATTATTTCATTAGTCGCTCCCACTACAGGAGCGGGAATAACATTTATTTAAGATGGTGCGGTGACGCGGGCCGGGCGGAAGACGTGAGCAGAAAAGGTCTTTGACTGTGTTGGCAAACCCTAATGCCGGTTTTTGTTTTCACCTCTTAGTTACCTGTTAATTTTCACCTTGAAAACAGGCGTGCATGCTCTTTAGCCAACCAGAGACTGTATTTAGTTGGTTGACAAGAAAAACAGCAGGACCATGGCCCTCCAGGACCGGATTTGCCCACCCCTGCCCTAATGGAATCAGTAAACTTTTAATTGGACTTTAAGTTTATTTTCGCAGTTTTATGTTCACTCTGTTTTTCAAATAAATTAAACAAAGGAACAGCAATAATGCATCTTTATTTTGACTATAACACGCGTCAGACAAATGCACCCATTTTCCAATGAAGTGGATAGAAGTGGGGAAAGTTTCATGGAACACAGGAAACAAAGGAACAAAATGTAACCTGTTTTTACCACTACAATGACATTACTTTCTCAGGCAACAAAAACACTTCACTAAAATGAAGTGCAGGGGGGTATTCCAGAAAGCAGGTTTAACAAACTGAGTTTTCACTAAACCCGCTTTCTGGAATGTCCCCAGATATGTGCTTTTAAATGTAAGCTACCTGGTCCAACATTCCCATGGCTCCAGCTGCTTAAATGAGCTTGTTAAAAAGACGTGAATTTCTGAGTGAGGCCACTAAGGGTGCGTTATTCATCGCAAATCAAGTGCAAAGTTATAATAATCAAACAAGTAAATAAGTCTTAGTAATAGAAAGCATGTAATGTCAGCACGTTTTTTGTATAGGCCCTGTCCACACTAACCCGGGTACATTTGTAAATGCATTATCATTCCTCCATTTAGCCCCTTCCGTCTACATTAAAACGGCGTTTTCTGCCACCGAAAACGATCATTTTCGAAAACGCTCTCGGAGGTGCATGAATCTGAAAACCTTGGGTTTGCGTTGTAATGTTTACAGGGAGAACGGAGAGTTTCAGAAACGTTGACGTATAATTGCTATGACACTGGCGAAAGTTGGTGCTGGCGACACGAAAACAAACATGACGGGCAAAATGCAGTCAGTGGCGTAACAACAAACACTAAGGTGTTTCAGTGTTCTGGGGGGTATTTCAGAAAGCGGGTTTAACAAACTCTGAGTTTAATCCTGAACTCTGAGTTGATGAACCCTGAGATGGGAAACTCTGAGTTTTGGGTTCCAGAAAAGCTGATCTGAGTTGGTTCGATCAACTCTGAGAATGTTAACTCTGAGTTAGGCGCGTGCATGACAATTATAAAAAGCCATCGTCAATGGAGCTCCGATACTACGATTCACCTTGGCAACCGGCCAAAACAAAATTCGTTTTGCTTTACCCCGCTGCAGTTAGAAATTCTGATACGTGTTTATGGCGAGTATGAGCAGATTACGGACTGTTGGGAGGGGGGGCAACACAACTGCATCGGCAAAGGCGAGACAACTGGCGTGTGAGAGAATTGCTGCCCGAGTCAATGCGTAAGTTTGAATGCAGAAGTCTATTCATTTAACATTTAAGCACACTTTCTTTTAATATTACAGGTTAGAAGTGGTGGAATGTAATTGAATAAAATTCTATTTTCTTTTAGGAGTAATCCCATGGGCACAAAGCACACTTGGCAGTCGCTGAGAATGAAATATAAAAACATAGTTCAAACAGGTAAGGTACATTTTGCTTAGCCCAATAGGCTCATGATTGTACCTCATTTTGGTTTTAATCACATTTGACATATTAAACAAAGTAAATGTCATTCAGTGGCTATTTCAACTTGGAGTAGCTGTAACCCCCAACAGAATGCTGTTTTTAAGACACACAAATGTCCTCTCACTTAATATCCTGCTTAGCAGATTAACATTTGGGCTGTAAATACTCCCAGAGATTTTGCCAATTGTAGTAGTTTAAGGTATACTGAAACAGAATGCTCCTCTTCATCACAGGATGATAATGAAGACACGTTGTCTGCTGCCAAAGAGAGGGATTCAGAAAGGCCTACTGTGGTTTGCATTAATATTATGTATGGTAGCTACTGATATTTCTCTCCTTATTAAAATGTTTTTCGATCTTGTGTGGAACTGAATTTAAAATGCACACTGAGGGGATGACACGTTCTTATCCTTTTTAACAGAGCATGACTGGGCATTACCAGGAGGAGAGTCCATCAATCTCCACAGCACAGATTGACACAGTGAGATGTTCAATAAATGCCAGGTTAATTCTGCATGTAGAACTGTAGAATTTAATGTCATCCTTATGTTTTCTCAGTTATGAATTAAGGAGTTGTATAAAATGCATCTCCTTAAGAAAATAGCTAAAACTGACTGAGAAATGATGCAATTGCAGTGGCAGATTAAAAGGCCTATCTTGAAATTCAGTTACTGGAACACAAGTTAGAGGTGGGTGCATGGTCAAAAGTGAATTGTTAATTGTTGGAACAATCTAAATATAGTAATTGTTGCATTTGTAGGAAATAGAGAAGAGCAAATAAAACGTGACTGATTTGTCTTTATTTGACTGCTGGGGGTGGTGGTATCTTAATCTGTGAAATGTTTTTGGCAAATTATCTTTCGGACGGCTCCTCCATCCAGGACATCTGCAGGGTGGATGGGACTGTCTTCCTCAGGATCGTTCATTTGTGCGGCAGGGTGCTGCTCTCCTCTAATTTTGGCAATATTATGGAGAACAACCCATGGCAAAATAGTGTCACATGCCGTCTCTGGGGTTACTCTGACTTTACGCAGACGCTGGAGCCAGGCTTTGAGCATGCCTACTGTCATCTCAACCCGGGCTCTAGTCCTGCAGTGGGCTACACTGGAATGTTGTTGGGGGCCCAGCTCAGGGTCAGGGTCAGGGTAAGGGCTCAACAGAGAGGGCTGGCATGGGTACTCTGTCACCAAGCAGGTGATCATCAAACCCTCCTGTAATTATACAGTGGATACATTTTAATGGTGTTAAAAGAGGGAGACAAGGGAATGACATTTGTGCAAAACTTTACTTACCATGTGCAAATTTGTTGCTCAGGGTACACTAATGATACATTCGTATATCATGCACAGAGCTGGGCCACTGGCTTCAACATTTGTGATCAAGTGCACTGCATCACATATGATCTTGACAGTGCAGAGAATGAGAAATATTAGTTGCAGTATATTGTGATGTACAGGCTTTGTTATTGTAAGACAATAGTCAGTGTACCTGCACATTAATGCTGTGGAAAGACTTCCTATTCACATATTCTACTTCATTAACTGAAGGAGCAGTGATAGGGATCTGTGTGCCATCGATGAAGCCCATGACACTGGGAAACGCTGCAACATAAAAACTAACGACTGCTCCCAGTCTGAGGTAGCAGCAGAATATCATGAACACGATATCATTTAAAATATCATTACCTTTAACTGAATGATTCTACGTCGGTCACCTGCAATCCTGTGTAATTCCTCCTCGATGGTCCTTAGAGGTCTGTCACTACGAAAATGCAAGAAGTCCACGGTGTCTAATATTAGAGATGTAGGCCGGAGTTGTTCGAATAAATGATAGATTGTGATGAAAAACGGTAAGGCTCGATTACGTAGTCATCAGGGATTGATAATACATCTAATCGGGGTCTCATAAATCTCTCCCGACATAAGGCTATGCGAATTAATTTGGCTTCAACACTGATCGGGTTAGCAACGAAAGGAGACGCCATGTTTGACAGCTGCTTCAGGTTCAGCCGGAGGGAGGAGTTAGGGAGAAACTCAGGGTTTGTTGAAGAAAACCTGCCAGCGAGCAGGTTAGGTTCACAGAGTCAGTTACCACGGTAACTGAGCCAGAGCTTCAGTTACCTCGCTTTCTGGAAAGGAAAACCCAGAGTTTCCTTCATCTCAGGGTTAACAAACTCAGAGTTTTCACTAAACCCGCTTTCTGAAATACCTCCCCGGTGTAGAAGTAGAACATTTGGACAACCGTACAAAAACGATAGTGTGTACGGAGAAACGTTTCTGCATAAACTCTGCGTTTTCAGATTTACCCAGCTTAGTATGGAGGTAAAAGGCTGTAAAATCTCTGCAGCGCTGTCACTGCCTTCCGCCATGTTTTCACTAACACAAAACAAACCCACATTGCGTGCTGCACCTGCACGCCTGCGTCTGGGAGACCATTACTAACTTTGGTTGATGCTGCACCGAATTTAAAATGAGTTTTTCAAACCGCGGTAATAAACCACGGTTTTAATTAGAGCCCGACCGATAAACCGGTGTCGTATGAAATATGGAACGGCATAAAATCTGGAACGGGTGCATCCGGTTAACCATTTCATGCATCCGGTTAGCAATTTTCACAGCAAATTCTGTCGACAATACAACGGTGCGTAGGAAAATCAATGAATTAAAATATATAAGCAACACGACACCTAATCGCTAGACACACTATCGGTAGACTCCAATAATTCTGTTCGTATAGACATGTAATGTACATCCCATATCGTATCGTCTACAATTAGTTTATTGAGCCAAGGTATAGGGGCAAAGCATCGTATTAGCGGCTCAGTTAGCCAAACGTATTGTAAAGAGATTAGATACACCACAAAAGTGGGATTTCATTCTTTCACACTTTACTTTTTGTAAGTATGCTGTATCTTTAAAAGCCGTTTCACAGGTTGGTGCTTCCAATTTGAATTTGACGCATTTCCTGTGAAAATGGCTAACCGGATGCACCCGTTCCATGTTTTATTCCGTTCCATGTTTCATACGACACCGGCGTGCCCATATTATCGTCATATGAGCTAATTGCAGATAAATCGGTATTGGCGTTTATAGCGGCCGATAAATGACAATTAAACAAGAAAAGGAGAGATAAAATATGGATCCCTCAACTATGTTATGACATTCATGTAAGCCATGCCTGGTTTTGCTGCAGTAACGCAGTACAGTCAAACATCAAAAACCTTTAACGTTGCGGTAGATTAGTGGTCTAGGTAGCTGTTGACAAACTTGATTGTAGGTTTATTTATGAAACAGTCTGGCAGTTATAGCGAGTAAACAAACAGTCCTATCATTTCTCCCTTGTCACTTCTGAAAATTCTCTGGCAACCTCGCTCACAGCAGCTTATAAGGCTGTCCATTGCATTAGGTTACCCACAAAGCCAGCTAATGCCGTGTTTATGAGTGAAAGACCGCTTACGCTAATGAATGGTTAAACTATAGCGTTTAACTTATTCTGCCTAAATGAAGCAATGGTAAGTATATCTGTGACTCGCATGTCTGTAGTTACGGTTGGTGCATTGGAAATTATTAAACCAGAGGGGACACATAAACAAAAGTGAGCTGAACAAGCATCTAACGTGGCTTGGTAGCCGAACAAAGTTATCTATCTTCTCTATCAAACGTGTAGTGTGAAATCCCAAAGTCCTCGTTGCAGACAGTCAACAGCAGTGTTTACTCTAGGTCACTGTATCAGTTTACTGCGTTATTTATCAAAACTTTAATATATTTTTGTTGTACTTTTGTTCAAAGTACTATTTATGCCAGTAAAACAAGTTTATTTTTAAACTGCATTATATCATGTTATCTTGGTGAGGACTCTTAAATAACTACACATAACAAATATTAGAGTGTGGTAGAGAATTCTCCGCCTGGGCCAGATATGGCTAATATTCTAACCAGACTGTTCACTTACTGTCAAAATAAACAATCAAAGTCTTCAGAGTCTGATGCAGTATACGTTTATTGCATGAACTCAGTGTCGCATACAACAAACGGAGCCGGTCCCGAGAGTGGCGGAAGCAACCTACACAAAGCACCGATTTTTATACATATTCTTATCAGATCCCCAAAAAAGGAGATGCATTACCTCATCTCTTTGACGTTTAGTGCCCCTGCAGTACCAGCCTCGCAGATTCCCCTTCCACTCTATAATACGTTATTATGTCATATTCTCCCTTTACAACAAGCATAAGTTGTCACCAATATTTACTGCCCCTCTCATTAGTGGAATAAGACATACCATGTAACCTTGAACGTTTCGCCGCCTGCATGCTTTTTTAATGACCACAACACTCCGGCAGAGGCCCCCTCCTTACCTCAACTGTAGCCCCCTAAAGGGCCTCACAGGCCTCTTCTTTTTGAACACAGAGAACTTGATATTTCTTGTAATACAAAAGATTGTATAATTACGACTTTTAATACAAATGATTACATTTATTCACCCCTACAAAAATGATTACATAATTGTTACAGTGTTTATCATGATTGTTACAATGATTATCTTAAGGGAACATATTATTTCTCTGACAGTTAAGGACACAGGTCAGCATATAAGACACTCGCATCCCTCCCGATCATCAGATCAACACCCACACTGGAGAGAAGAAGCCAAAAACATGGACAGTTTAAGTTTGTGCGGTGTGCGTCGAGTAACGATTTTAAGTGCAAAACGTTGTGCTAAGGCTGCATCTCTCATAAATAAGGGGAAGCATTGTAATTAACTGTAAATAGTTTATTATATATGTATATATTTCTTTATTAGGGGCCAAGCAGCGAAGCACCCATTGCCGTCAATTTCCGCTTAATTAGATCTTCTGCCATTTTGAATTTTTCGAAAAACCTACTATTGCAAACTAGTCCTAGACCATTGATCTGATTACCACCAAATTTGGTACACATCATCTACAAGGTAGCCTGATCAAAAGCTATATAAAGAATTTGGCTAGGTCAAAGGATATGGCCGCTGTCGTCCAAAGAATTTTGATGGCGAAGCCGCCAAAAGAGGAAGTGAGCATTTCTAAGCAATGCTTAGAGGGATTGATACCAAACTTGGTACACGTCATTGAGAGAGGGAGTACTGGGTCCCCACCGAGTTTTATGAAATGTGGTCACATGGTGGTGCCACGCCAGAAAAACGCATAAAAGTGTATTAAAATACTGATAACTCCAAGGTAAAAGCAGATATTTCAACGAAACCGTAATGAGCCCTAACTGGGATTTTATGAACCCTAGGCTTCACTCTTTTAGTTTGTCAGCCATCTTGCTTTTAACACATTTCAATTGTTTTCAATGGGAGCCCATAGAAGCCCCCAATGGATCCTGGGGAAATTTGGCACCCTCACAGAGCACAGCCCAAGGTACCCAGCCACCAAATTTGCCTATAACTTTTGAGCCTTTTGGCCAAGAGCAATCATCTTTGACTCCCCTTAATCCCTGTCTCATGCGGAGTGAAATGGACTCGGTTTTTCAAAAATCACCGTATTTCATTTTCTGCCATTTTGAACTGTTCATGAACCTACTTTTGCAAGCTAGTCCTAGACCGTTGATCCTATCACCACCAAATTTGGTACACATCATCTTCCGAGGAGCCTGATCAAAAATTTGTAAAGAGTTTTGCTAGGACAAACTGCTGTCATCCAAAGAACTTCAATGGCGAAGCCTCTGAAAAAGGAAGTGAGCATATCTCAGCAATGCTTGCATGGATTGATGCCAAACTTAGTTAACCTCATTGCTAGGTTGATATCAGGGTCCCCTGCAAGTTTGGTGAAATGTGGCCGCATGGGGGCGCTATACCAGAAAAACAAATAAAAATGTATTACTCATTACTCCAGGACAAACCTGCAGGCCCCGGGAACCTCCCGCCCATCTATGCCCACTTATCTTGACCCAAATGGGGGGAACCTCGGGCCTCACTCCCTGCAACTCCAGGCCAGAACCTGGCTCTCCCTTGGGCCCCGGGCACCCACTCTTAAGCTTGGGAACCATCGTCTCCACATGTAGCGCGACTTACAGAGGCCCAACCACCTGAAATGTTTAAGAGTGGGTGCTTGGTGACCAATGGAGCACCGGGTAGTGCCCCTTGGGGCTCCGGGTAACCAGGCTAGGGGACCTCCCAGGCCATCTGTACCCGCCTTGCATGCACGCTGGAGGGGGGAACTGTTGGACTGATCCTGGGTCCCTGGTTCCTGAGCGGGACTTACCTTCCGGAGCGAAGCTCCAGGCCCCAGCCAACCTCCAGGCCCCAGGGAGGCTACCGTTCCTACCCGACTTCCAGGCACCTTAAAGGGACTGGGCCTGGGTCCCTGCTTCCCCCTGGGACTTAGTCCCTGGAGTTAACCTACGGGCCCCAGGGAAACTCCCTTTCCTACCCGACTTGCATGCTGGTGTCTTGGACTGGTGTCTTGTTCAGGGGTTGTTCTGATTAGTCGTCTACCTGGGGGCGCTGAGCTACGTGGCCCCTTCATTGCTGCTTGCAGCTATATTTAACATTGTTATTCGTAATGGTTGCATGTACAGTTACTGTAATTTCCCTGCAGTCTGCCGTCAACTAAGAAACAAGTAATTGTATATGTATGCTAGTCCCTATCAGCGTACAAATTAGCTACATAGCCATATCAAACATAGCATAAACAATACAATGCTTGTGTACCTGAACAGTGACGTGCATGACCTAAATGTAACCCCTCCTCCATTACATTAGTGCCGGTCCACGATCAGAATTCCATTAGCATGCATGCGTAGTACGGCGCCACAATATGGCTGCACCCTGTGAATTGTTTTCTTAGCATAGTCACTTAGCATGCTAACGTTAGCTACATAGTATGCTACAGTCAGATACTGATGTGGCCACAGCATGCTAGTGCAACTAGTGGGCTCATGAACATGGATCGGCAACAAGTTATTACAGTGTATCTAGGCGTGCAACCAAATGTTCCTTGCAAGTAATATTGTATGTGTATTCATGTGTATTTAATTCCATATTTACATCCGATAATTCACCGTTTATTCAATATGGTTTATATGTTTCCTTTCCAGTAACCACACCAGACCATACCCTACCAAACCTCAACCTCTGTCCGTACAAGTTCAAGTGTGCTTATGTTGTGTTGTGCGTTTTAATGAAAATATAAAACCAAACTGAATGCTTGGGTTGTGTTCTTACCGACACCCCATGGTGACAGTAAGGTCCCTAAATCAGCGCAGAGGCACAAGGAGCAGTACACCTAACACTGCACTGTCAGTCACTCTCCTTTTCAATGACACTATATTGAAAGTACCATACTTTGATTGTTGAAAAGGCATGGACAGCGCTTGCCCTTTGGACAGAGGCAAAGGCACTGCTGGCTGGAAAACTAGAGCCTCTTCTTTGGCTGCCCCACAGACATACCCGCAGCAACCCACTGAATGTATGGCCAATACTCACCTGACACCCATCTTCAGTCTTCCATTCAGCATTTTGTCGCTGCATGTATTGACTAGCTTGTCTGTCTGTTATTGTTACTCATGTATGGTCATAGCATACAAACAGCTGATGTTATAGTGTAATCCAAACCTTTGTCAAAGGAGGACCTCAACATTGTAAAGGATCTCCGCTTGGCTGCGCAGTAGGTCCGCAGCAACCCGGGGGTGTTCACAGGAAAGGTGAGAGAGCCAACCTTCCTGCATACGGATGAAGCGGACCAGCAGAACGCCTTGAGGGTGGTGCTGGAGGGAGAGGACCTCAAAGCTAAGGACCCCTTCATGTTTGCCTTTGACAACATGGAGGACATGGAGGTTTTCCTCTCAGCATGCTCTGATTGGCAGGGTCTAAAAGTCAACGCTGCATGTGAAGTGTAGGCTGGACTCTGGTTTGTGTTCCTGTTGAAATCTCTCTTTATCTATCTTTTTATTCTTTCTTCCTGCATCTTTGTCTTTTGATATTTATATCAAAATTAAAGAGCATTGTGTGTCATGACCCACATGTGTCTCTCTCTTTCTCTCTCATACCCTTTAAAAAAACTGGCATCTTTTGTCCCACCAATGATCTGTTTTTTCCCCCCTCATTTATGTTCCTCTCTCCCTGCTAATATGTCTCTTTATGTCTTCATTCTTTCTTTCTGTAATTTTGTTTGGCACTGCGGTGGTGCAGTGGGTAGCACTGTCTCCTCACAGCAAGAAGGTCCCGGGTTTGATATATATATATATATATATATATATATATATATATGTATATACACATACATAATTTTCCTTTATCTCTACTTTCTATACCTTGTTTTTATTTGATAAACGGCATTCAGAGTGGAAGGCAAAGTAAGAATTTCATAGTATGGGGAAACTTGTTTTAATTGTGCATTTGATAATAAATGCTTTGACTTTTTGAATGTTGACTTTTTTAACACTCCACCTCACACTCCCTTTTGGTTGGACACTGGTTAAGTGTGGCTGTGTACTTGTGCTCTGCACAACTGAGTCTAATGTAATCTAATAAGACATGACTGCAATGAAGATTGCATTCTCTGGCCCAGTAATGATGGAGCATGGTGTAATTAGGTCAACTGTTGTGTGTCAATAAACTTATATCGTTTAAGCACTGTGTTGGTGTATGATCATGTTTGTCGTTGATAATGTATGAAAATACACCTAAAACATCTGATTTATTCCATGCAACTGTCTGTGGCTATCAAATCCTTAGGTAATCAATGTGTTTGATTAAGTAAACTGTGTGGTTGTGAGAACACTTGTGATCCCCAATCAGTACAGCTAGCTACGGGTAGCTTCTGCTCACCTTGTGAAATTGGTGACACATTAGCTAAGTGGCTTGCTATGTAGTCCTGTTATTTTTCGCTGTGAGCAGAGGGATAGCAACAGACATATTTTAGAGATATAATGGGTCTAGAGTCTTTATGGAGATCACATACACATGCATTTTATTAAACTGAATCGAATGCGAGTCAAGCAGTTATTTTACTACCACAGGCGTTATTTTGTTGATTTTCCAAAATCCCCTTACTCACAGGGATTTTTTCAAGAAACTGGAACTTGCAAAAATGATAATCCACAGCACACAAAATGACTGTCGCTTGCACACTCAGTAACACATAGTATCCTGCCTCCAGCGATGCTATATGTGAAGCCCCCTGCTGGCGCTATTCCTATTGTTTAAGTTTGTATAGTTTTTGAGTTTCTGCCAGCCATTTTGTTAAAGCTTTCATAGGGAATGCAGCAATTTTACATCCTCTTGCATCCACTTCCTTTTGTGCCTTCGAGGATCATAATCTGTAAGTGGCATGTTTCTTAAATTGTTGTTAGTCATATGTTGTTGCTATTTTGAAGATGTTTACCCCTTTTAGTTACCCATTTGCTGTGGTTGAGAATACTATGTGAAGCTGCTGCTTTCATAAAGCGGGCCGAACTATGTTACATTATTTATAATATTTACAGTTTTGTGTGGTGTTGTGTTCATCAGCTGTAAGAATTACAGTACTATCTGTTTATGTTTGGGCATTTCTGTGGCATTAATTCTGGGTAGCGTTCACTTATTTTGAGTGTGTAGCATTATGTACATTTAGTGGAAGCCACATCAGCTGAAGACTCAGATGTCTGGTTGCTTGGTACTTTATTTGATAGGAGAAAACTTTATTACAAGCAGTTGATTATACCTTTGTACTATTTTGCAGTTTCACAAAAAAAAAAAAAGGTCACTCCATTAAATACAGCTGAAGCAAACTCCTGTCTTGGCTACTTTTTGGAGGAATGTTTAGCTCGCTGCATAGCTGTGTACGCAAACGCACAGTGAGGGCAGAAGAGTGAAAAGATTTCTTCACCTCAAGAGCATCCTCGTGGACTGCAAGTACATCACATCACTGCTGTGAGCAACGATGTCAAACACCCCAAGCCCTGAAAATCGTCACGCCTTGGAGGTCAGGTCAGAATGTGCTGCATCATTGTCTTCTTCTAGCAAGTCTAGTGTAAGCGTGGCGGCAGCAGAGGCCCGCGCCAAAGCTGAAGCTACACGTACGAGAGCTGCCTATGCAAAGCGTGAAATAGACATTATAGTGGAAAAGGCAAGCATCGATGCAACATTAAATGCTCTTAAAGAGGTGGGTGAAGCTGAAGCTGCCTTAGCAGGAGCAAAGGTGCTTGAAGCAGCTGTAGATCTGGATGGTAAGGATAAAGTGAGTGAGGCCAGCCTCTTTTCATCACCACAGGGGCCGCTGCAGCGCACTGGTGAATATGTTAAAGCTCACTTCTGCTCCCAGCAAAATGATATTCTAAGTCAACATATAAAGGATGAAGAAATAGAGGCTGCTCACGTTCCACAGCCTGCACACCCTCAGCACACTGAGGCTTGTAATATCAGTCAGAGCTCACCACAACCAAACCCTTTAGCATCTCCTCCTAAAACTTCATGTCTACAAGGCCCCCACCCTACAAGCTCCTCTCACACTAACATCACAGCCTCTTATCTCTACCCACCACACGCTGTGAGTGCAGTAGACAGTCCTTCTAGAGTCGAGAACAGGTCACATATGTCTGCCCCAAGGCCTTCAGATGTTTCTGACCTTGCTGTATACCTGGCTCGGCGAGACCTTGTGACAGCAGGGCTCAAAACGTTTGACAATCGACCAGAAAATTATCTGTCATGGAAATCCAGCTTCTGCAATGCAATAGAAGGGTTGAACCTCAAACCAAGCGAAGAGCTAGACCTAATTATCAAGTGGCTTGGCGGGGAGTCTCTGCAGCATGCCAAGAGGCTCAGCAGTTCATGTTAATCAACCAGCCACTGGTTTAGACAAGGTGTGGCAAAGATTAGATAGAAGTTATGGTTCTCCTGAGGCTATTGAAGCTTCTCTCTTCACAAGGCTGGAGAACTTCCCAAAAATAAAAAATAAAGACTTTCAGAGGCTACAGGAACTTGGGGATCTGCTTGTTGAAATAGAAGCAGCTAAGTCCGAGGGCTACTTACCGGGTCTTAGCTTCCTTGATATCGCTAGAGGGGTAAACCCAATTGTGGAGAAACTCCCATACAACCTCCAAAAACGGTGGATAACTCAAGGTTCAAAGTACAAGAGGGAGCACCACATCCCATACCCACCTTTCTCATTCTTTGTCGGCTTTGTGAACACTCATGCTGAAATGCGAACAGATCCCAGCTTTGTTTTCCAGGGTTCCAGTGCTATATCTCTCAGAGCTGAGAAGCCTCCTCCAAAGCAGTGGAAAACTAAGACCTCTATTGCTGTCAATAAAACAGAGGTCGGAAACACTTCATTGCCATGCTTAGGTGACAAGCCCCATGTGGACCCAGACAAGCAATGTCCAATACATAAAAAACCTCACTCCCTCAAAAAGTGCAGGGGCTTTAGAGAAAAGCCATTGGACGAGAGGAAGAGATTCCTGAAAGAGCACTTCATATGCTTCAGATGTTGTGCTTCAACAGCCCATCAAGCTAAAGACTGTAAGACTGACATCCGCTGTTCAGAGTGTGATAGTGATCATCATATCTCTGCTCTTCACACTGGTCCACCCCCCTGGACAACGAAGACGTCAACCACACCTGCTGCAGAGCATGGCAAGTCGAGCAAGTCGAGCAGGCTCCAGCAGTAGCTACTTCCACTTGCACAGAAGTCTGTGGGAAGGGTCCTACAGGTAAATCTTGTTCCAAAATATGCCTGGTGAACGTCTACCCTGAGGGCCACCGTGAAAGAAAGGCAAAGATGTATGTAATATTAGATGACCAGAGCAACCAATCACTGGCTAAATCCACCTTCTTCGACACATTTGACATTCAGGAGGACACCTTCCCCTACACCCTCAAAACATGTTCTGGCACAACAAACGCTGCCGGAAGAAGAGCCTCTGGTTTCATAGTGGAGTCAGCTGATGGTAAAGTACACCTGCCACTGCCCACTCTCATTGAGTGTAACTCAATCCCAAACAACAGAGAAGAAATTCCTACACCAGAGGCTGCAAGCTGCCATCCTCATCTCAAAGTGGTAGCCGCCAAACTTCCACCGCTTGAAATCCTCCTTCTACTTGGTAGAGACATCATTCGTGCTCACAAGGTGCGCAGCCAGTGCAATGGGCCTCACAATGCACCCTTTGCCCAATGCCTTGACCTGGGATGGGTAATTGTGGGAGACGTCTGACTCAGGGGAGCTCACAAACCAGTTGTAAATACTTTCAAGACCAGTATCCTAGAAAATGGACGCCCCAGCTATCTCAGACCTTGTGATGGTGGCATTTATGTGAAAGAAAACTTTGTAGGTGAGCGACACAAACCTTCCTTTGATACAAAAACACATTACACCTTAGGAAAACTGATCTTTAGTCATTCAGTTAATGACCACAAATTAGCGCCTTCTGTTGAAGATGAAGTCTTCCTCCACATCATGAACAGGGAGTTCTTCAAGGATGACTCAAACAGCTGGGTAGCCCCTTTACCGTTCCGTACTCCCAGACAGCGTCTGCCCAACAATAAGGAGCAAGCCCTCAGTTGTCTCATGTCGCTCCGCAGACCTCTGTTAAAGAAGCCTGAAATGAAGGTCCATTTTGTGGACTTCATGGAGAAAATCTTCAGCAACGGACATGCTGAACCTGCTCCCACATTGGAAGATGATAAAGAGTGCTGGTACTTACCCAGCTTTGGGGTCTATCATCCTCAAAAACCGGGGCAAATTGGGATTGTGTTTGATTCAAGCGCACAGTTCAATGGTGTATCTCTGAATGATGTGCTTCTTAGGGGTCCAGATCTGAACAATAGTCTGCTTGGTGTCCTCATCCGCTTCAGAGCTGAACCAGTCGCAGTTATGGCTGACATCCAGCAGATGTTTCACAGCTTCTTAGTCAGAGAAGATCATCGTGACTTCCTCTGCTTCTTGTGGTTTCATGACCACCAGCTTGACAATGCGGTAGCGGAGTTTTGCATGAAAGTCCATGTGTTTGGTAACTGCCCTTCTCCAGCTGTGGTCATCTACAGGCTGAAGAGGACTGCAATGGAGGGAGAAGAGGAGTTTGGGAGTGAAGCAAGACGCTTTGTTGATTGGCACTTATACGTTGACGACGGATTGAAATCCTTCTCCAATGTGGCAGAGGCCATTGATGTGCTGAAAAGAACTCAAGACATGCTGGCGCAGTCCAACCTAAGGCTACATAAGATTGTATCGAACAGCACTGACGTCATGAGAGCCTTTCCAGGAGAAGACCTCGCCAAGGACCTGCAGGACCTTAATGTCGGTCAAGACTTCCCTCCCACACAACGCAGTCTAGGACTTGGATGGGACTTGCCTACGGACACATTCACCTTTCAGGTGGCGGCCAATGAGAAACCCTTCATATGTCGTGGCGTGCTGTCAACTATCAACAGCTTATTTGACCCCTTAGGTTTTGCTGCACCTGTCAGCATTCAGGGCCAGGCAATCCAGGGTCCAATATGTCAGTGGTCTGCAAGCACGCCGCAAATGGAGACGTGAAAGGCCAAACTTGCAGAAAGGAGATGTTGTTTTGCTAAGGGACAGCCAAACTAAGAGAAATGACTGGTCCTTAGGGATTATCATTGAAACCTTTCCTAGTGAAGATGGGAAGGTAAGGAAAATTGAAGTGAGGATTGTAAGGGATGGTACAACAAAGCTGTTCCTCAGACCTGTCTCTGAGGTCATCCTTCTTCTATCTGATGACACTGATAAATGACTGTGAAGAATGGACAGTGGACACATACTTACCTTTAGGTTATGTTGGTTTGCCATCTTAAAGATGCCAGGCGGGGAGTATCCTGCCTCCAGCAGTGCTATATGTGAAGCCCCCTGCTGGCGCTATTCCTATTGTATAAGTTTGTACAGTTTTTGAGTTTCTGCCAGCCATTTTGTTAAAGCTTTCATAGGGAATGCAGCAATTTTACATCCTCTTGCATCCACTTCCTTTTGTGCCTTCGAGGATCATAATCTGTAAGTGGCATGTTTCTGAAATTGTTGTTAGTCATATGTTGTTGCTATTTTGAAGATGTTTACCCCTTTTAGTTACCCATTTGCTGTGGTTGAGAATACTATGTGAAGCTGCTGCTTTCATAAAGCGGGCCGAACTATGTAACATTATTTATAATATTTACAGTTTTGTGTGGTGTTGTGTTCATCAGCTGTAAGAATTACAGTACTATCTGTTTATGTTTGGGCATTTCTGTGGCATTAATTCTGGGTAGCGTTCACTTATTTTGAGTGTGTAGCATTATGTACATTTAGTGGAAGCCACATCAGCTGAAGACTCAGATGTCTGGTTGCTTGGTACTTTATTTGATAGGAGAAAACTTTATTACAAGCAGTTGATTATACCTTTGTACTATTTTGCAGTTTCACAAAAAAAAAAAGGTCACTCCATTAAATACAGCTGAAGCAAATTCCTGTCTTGGCTACTTTTTGGAGGAATGTTTAGCTCGCTGCATAGCTGTGTACGCAAACGCACAGTGAGGGCAGAAGACGTAGATATAGAAATGTCTCCATATCTGCGCTACAGCAAGCTTTAAATATCTTTAAACAGACTTTTGCTGTGAATTGTCGGCTGTTTCTGGTTACATAAACTCGCTGACGTCCGTCAAGTGTTCAGTTTCCGTTAAAATGTTTACACATGCGTAGTACAAGTCGGGCAGCAAGTTGTGTCTCTGTTTACGCAGTTACGCACCTGTGCAGAACGGAATGCGGTGTCTGCCGTCAAGTGCTCTGTTCACACGAGTGGTTCAAATTGGGCAGGAATAAGTTGTGTTTCCAGTTATGTAGTTATGTGTATGTGCAGACCAGATCGTGTATCTGGATACGGATAGAGCACTTACATGGGAACTTTCCGGTCTGAGCCAACAACAGGCCGTTGTCTAGCAAATAGACAACAGCACAGTCAAGAAGCAATAAGTGGTGTTGTGCACAAACCAGAGGAGGCTCGTCCATTGAAGAAAGGGAGGACCATCCTCCCTAAAATTTCAGGGAAAAATAATCTTCAGATAAAAATAAACAGCTGTTGGAGAAATAGAAAAAGGGCCTCTGAAATGTTGGAGAAATAAAAGAAGGGCCTCTGTATATGAAAATAGAAAATACAGTTAGGACTGCGGAATCCCTCACCATCTTCCGCAAGAAACTGAAAACTCACCTCTTCAGAATCCACCTATCCCCCTAAGCCTTACTCCCCTTCCTTAAAATAAAAAAAAAAACCTTGTCTTGTATCTATGTTTGTCTAAGAATTCCAGGGCGCAATACGAAGGAGTAAATTGACACTGTCTTTTTAGCGATGTATGCTTATGAGGTATTAGGAATCCGACTGATGCACTGATTGTAAGTCACTTTGGCTAAAAGCATCTGCTAAATGCTAAATTGTAAATTGTAAATTGAAAATGGAAATACTAGGTCACAGGGACAGGGAGGCCTAAGTAATGGCCAGGATGCGGATGCATCAGTATCTGCTTTGCACGGACTAGCCCCATCGCTTGAAAGCTAACACCTGCATTAAGTGTAGATTATCTGAGGTAAGTTGAGGGCATGGTCAGATATTATTTTTTCATTAAGAGGGGAAAAACCTGAGAAATATTGGTGTATAAAATAGTGAATTCTGGGCGTGTTCTGGAAATATGGGGGTCGGACCAGGCAGCAGATGATGTAAAGGGTGTGACTGTGCGACCGTGTTGGGTGCTTATTGGATGTTTAGGTTTAGTATACTGATATGTTTTTTTTTTATACGAGTAAGAGATTTTCTGTAGTAGATTCAGCCACTCCTGCGATCAGCTCTGTTTGTTATATGCTTTAAAATACATGCAATAAACGTATACTGCATTAGACTCATCTTGAGACTCAGAATTTTACTGAAGATGTAACATTGGAGAAAGACTAAAGTGTGGTGTTGGGACTCAGTCACATCTGGCCCTGACTTGGCAGTCTCTCCCGTTTGTTCCAAAAAGCCGTTGAGAGCGTCTTTTGTTGCTATTGCAACAAGCTAGTTTTGCTAATGACAAGCAGTAAACATAACCACTTACCAGAAACTCTTAGGATCCGTCTTACTGCTGCTTTAATTTATTGTTGGTTTAGTCCACACAGGAGGGAGCGTTCGTTATTAAAACTGAAAGATGTGCAAAAAATCACCCAGTTCATACAGAGATCATTACTGTTACTAGGAAGACGTCATCTATCAATCATCTAGTACTGCATGAAATCAGTGACGTTTGGCACTAAACAAATGGCACATAGCGTTTATAGGACAACATAATTTTGCTTACAAACCATAGTCATTTGTTGCGTGTCTTTTCGATATTATTTTAGCCAAGGTGTCTCCTTCAACAGACCGACGTAAACAATCACTTATTCTGTGCTCTTGTTCCTTTTGCCCCCTAACAGACTCAATATTATCTTCACTACACCTCCAGGTTGTGTGGCTCCTCATTCTTTTTAAGCGACCTGTAGCACCGTGCTTGTATTACGACAGTACGTCTAGGCCTACTACTTTGGACACTATATCAAAAAGAACATGCACGTAACAAATATGAATGAATATTGAACTCTCATGACATATGCTACGACAATGAACAATTGGGTAATTCCATTACACAACTTTACTGAAGTTCATTTACAAGCTGCAAGCGGCTTGATCTAACGATAGGCATCTCTCCGTAGCTAGCTGACATTACCTTCATAATTAAAGAAACTGTTCATGGAACAGTTTATATCCACGATCCAGTTTGGATCATTTTGTTTTGCAATGTATATCCACCGTTTCAGCAACCTGTGAGAGGCGCAATTTCGGCAGATTTGGCAAAGATCTGGAGCACGTCAGAGAGACACACACTTCGCCAAAGATAGACTGTTTTGAACAATTTCTTCGATGAGGAGTCAACGTCCTGCCAGCCCGCATCTTTATTAGCCCAGGTTAGCAAACGTGACTGAGATAGCTAACTCTTTGGAATGTCCGAGGACTTTGCTTGTTCGCAAAAACGGTGAACTCGAAATTGTCTGCACAACGTGGAGGAGACAGTGGTGAGAGAGACTTCCCTATGCTTCGACAGACTTTCCTCCTGGCTGCAACACAGGACTCAGGAGAGAGAAGCCGTGTGCGTGGATGCATCATGAAATCTGTGAGGAGTTGCTCTTTTTCTTTCTGCTCAGGTGACTGAAGGAGCCGCCATAGTTTTTGTCTGCAACGCACGCAAACTACTCACCAGGCCTGCAATGCACGTGATTGGGGTATTTAATTTTTGCAGACTTTCTTTTCATAGAGGTCCCAAGGGCCCATTATTTTATTTAATGGTATTTGAAAGTATATTGAACTTGTATTTGAAAGTGTATTTCGTTTTGATTTAAGCACTTTTGTGATTACGACAAGGTAAAAGAGGATAGATTTTTGGTTTGTTTAAAAGGTACAAGGTGAAACATTGAGAATCTGTGTTTGTATTGCTATGTTTGTAAATAAATAATTAGTTTATTTAACTGTAAAATCACTTTATTGCATTTGAATCTTTATTCTCATTTAAGCTTTACTGTATTAACTTAGCTGCTCACCAGGGAAGTAAGAGTTCATGTCATTATATGGTGAGATAAATACATATGCTCAAGAATCCAACACATTAAAAGAAGAAAATAATTAAAGGAGACGATAATATACTGTCTGATAAATTAACTCAGGGTAGCTCCCTCCTTTTATTGCCAATACAGGAGGGGGGTGCTACATCCACCTCTACTGACACAAGGAGGAAGTGAAAATCAGATTGTCACTGTGTGAAGTTTCTCTCTGGTTTGAATAATTGCAGTCTTGCAAGTCTTGATACTGAAAAGAGAAAGTGAGAATTATACCTGTCTTTTATCCAGGACGAAGGGAACTAACTGGACTAACTGAAGACTAGAGCTTTCCTACAAATATCAAGTATTTCTGACTGAACTTGTGAAAGTGAAGCTTGGACTGAGAGACATTGCAAAACACAGGGATATCTATAAAAATCCTGTTCTCCTGTCTTGTAGTCACATTATGTAAAGACTGTTTACAGTAGTTCTGAAAAACCCAGGGATCTCAGGACTGTCCTCTTTGCAGAAGAAGATCCTCAAAAAAATCCTCCTGTTAACCTGGTGTTAAAGAATCTGTGTGAGAATTTCTTACAGGAGAGAAGTCATACTGATTCAACTGGGTGTGAGGATCTCTGCAGTCTGCACAGTGAGAAACTGAAACTCTTCTGTCAGATCTTTGAAAAGATTGGAGTAACCTGTATTCAAATAGCAGAACACATAAAGGTGAGAATAATTACATATGAATGATAATTCTCTGTTTTTGGATTGTTTTCTCACTATTCGTAACAGAAACAGATGAGACAGTTGTGTTATGTACCACATGATACAGCGATCAGAATAAACGTTTCACAGTGAAGTTGTAACATTTCTGTGACGAAAGTTCCTTAATATGCCACTCATTCCAGATCCAGGTCCAGCACACAGAGAGAGAGATTAAAGAAGAGTTTGAAGAGGAGTTAAGAGCTGTTGATGTGTCATTCCTGAAGGTAGGACACACACACTGTTACGTCCTGTGACGAATCTGTTGTTTCGGTTTTGGTGTCTCTCTCTCTCTCTCTCTCTCCTCCTCCTCCCCATTTCTTTTCCAGATTGCTGGCGGTTTGCCATTGGCTGGACAATGGGCGAGGGAAGTTTGAAAAGACGACTGCTGTGCAAGGGCACAGCTGGGCTCATCCTCCTGAAAAAAACTCTGCCGCCACGCAAAATACTTGTTTAAATCTATTGCTTAGAAGATCTGGAGTCATGTGTCCACACCGAGCGTGTATTGTACATAGTTGTAAATAGTCGTGTTGTGTTGTTAAAAATACTTTCTGTTCGTTGTTAGTCAGCAGTGGTAGGGGTGGGTGCCATTTTATTTTGCTCATGTTTTCTCCTGTTTATGTTGGTTAGGGAGGCAGGGAAGTTTATTTGTATTTTTTTTTAAATATTATTTTGGGTAGGTAAGGTGGTTCCCTCTCCTCTTGGTTACTGGTGTTTTGTTTATTATTTTGGCCTTGCCCACCCCTGAAGTCTTTTGCGTTTCATTAGTACTAATAATAAAGCTGACTAACAATTCCAAACGTTGGTGTTGGTGTTGCGATATCGCTGGCGCCAAGTTAAGGAGGGAGTTCCACACAGTTATGTTCACCCCACCCTAGATGGGGTCGTAACAACATGCACACACACATACAGATGTACTGGGACGAAGTGTCCTGCAGACTGGAGGCAAGTGGTAACTTCCAAACAGCAACAACAAAGTAGATGAGAGGGAGAGGGAGAACATGCACTGTAAAAGACTAAGTGTTTTCATTAATGTTTTGTTTTTGTTAACCTGCAATGTTTTAATGTACAGACAAACATGTCTGGTTTTACACAACTTTTTACATAATGTTATGGCTGAAAGTGTTCCATAATTAATATGGATCTTTTCAGTTATAAATAGCATTTGTGCCTCTTTTTTTTGATCCCACAGAATTTCCAGAGCACTATGAAAAAGTAAGTGAGCTGCCTCCTGCCTCTCTCTTCAGAAACACAGCCTCCTGTCTGTGTTTCTGAAGCCAAATCCACTGCAGCACTGACTCCTCAATGTTATTCCAGAGCCCAGTGCACACTGCAGGATCCTCAGATGCTTTCAGGAGAACTGATCCATGTGGCAAATTACCTGGGCAAGTTCAGAGTCTGAGAGAAGATGCAGGAGATTGTTCAGTACAGTGAGTTTATAAGACAGCATTATTTTACTGAATAATTACTGTATTGTAATATGTGGAGAAAAATTGTTTTGGTCACATTTCATACAGGGACCACATTGTGACACATAGGGAAAAAAGAGAGAGAGAGAGAGAGTGCGCGCATGTGTTTAGAAAATAGATTAATCATGATTAACACAGTAATGGTGTGATACTTACAAAAGACTCTCTACGTCAGTCACATTTCAGTCAGAGAACTCGGGTGTCTCTTACCTCTAGATTGAAGGATGAAGTGAATTCATTACAACATCACATAACACAATTCGATCACTACTGTACAAACCACCAAAACACGTATAAATATAACATCTTTATTTCTGCTAGTACAGATCCATGGTATGACTCCTTGCCAAACGCTTAAAAAATGTCTTTCATTAAAAATTTAAATATTTTTCTTTAAAATTTAAAACATACACATAAAGATGAGAACTATATGTAGCCCGGATGAGAAAAACACACAACCCCAAAATTCTGTTTATTTACAAGCAGTCATGTTTAAGTTTTGTAACAGTTCATTTATCTTAAGTTGAGTATTTACAAGTTGAAATTCATTAACATTAATTAATGATGTGTGAATTAATGTTTGAAATAGTCCATGATATATTTTTGTTATAAACCGATTTTCCTCAGGAGGGGCAGGTACATAGGATAAATTGAGAAGGAGGCGGAGAGAGAGAGGAGCTGGTAAATTCACAGAGAGGGAGAGGAGCTGGAAAGTTCGCGGGAAAGAAAGAACCACAAAAAACTTTAACTGAGGCACTGCTCGCTTAATCTGATCAAGTTCTTTGGTCAGAAAGATATTGTGATTAACGATATGTGTGTGAGTGATATGCAGTAGCATTAAATAGCGAGGAAGTGTGTTAAAAGCGTGAACCGCACCCCAGCTTCGTACAGGCCTGCAATATTTGTTATTTTCAATGTGTGTGTGGGCCCACGGTTCACGTGTGCATGTAGTTCAGGTATGTGTGTATGCATTTCATGTATGGGTGTATGTGTAGTTTGAATACTTGTTTATAACACGTTAGCCAAGGAGTGGGTAGCTGGTTGATTAATGCCTGTATGTTTATAGGAGTTTGGGATATGTGCATTTAAGTGCAGTAGCTCCAGTTTATGCTTTAACACTGGGAAACCCTGCATGATGTGAACATTGACTACTTGTAGGGCTCAGGTTTTGTACCTTTATTGTGTTTCATTTCATATTCATGTTTAATACTGTGTTGTAACCACAGAAACTGATTTCATAGAAATTAATCTGAACAAAACTAATCTTGTTTAATTAAAAATATATACATATTGCATTCTAGCACAGTGTCTGGTTGTAGTTATTAATAAGCTTAAAAAAGACTGGTTTTACTAAACCATACAATCCGAGTAAAGGTAGCACTTTAACTCTAGATAAAATCACGAATCCAAATGCCCTATTTTCCCAGTTTTATTCAATACAAGGTATACATAATATAGAAGGGGGTGGGGCGCTACATATACATAGCCGAACAACATATGACATAATGTAACGGACACTCAACAGAGCAAAGCACCATTTTTAGGCAAATTTCACACTGTAGCATTTAAAGAGTAAAAAGAGAGCATGTATCGGTAATGTGAAACCTTGTGAACTCAATAACCTCAGAAAATGAGTTCCAACTCTCCTCCTTTCTCTGTTTTCTCTATTCAGCTCCAGTGATTCTGGACCCCAACACAGCAGAAAAACAGCTCATCCTGTCTGAGGATCTGACCAGTTTGGCATTCAGTGATGAGAAACAGCAGTTTCCAGATAATCCAGATAGATTTGATTCTCACCCATGTGTGCTGGGCTCTGAGGGCTTTAACTCAGGGAAAAACTGTAAAACTGATATTCATTCTTCTCTCAATTTAAAAATGTAAAAATAGCATTAAACATTGTTTAAAAACTGGACATGTTGGAACTGTAGAAATAAACTAACTCCTAATATTTCTCGTTTTTCTTTTTTTTTAAATGCAATACGGGTAAAAATTTCATTTATTTTGAAAAGTAGAAATATTTCACAAACTACAAACCGTAAACATTAAAAAAATCTATGACTTAAATTCATTATTCCCTGTCAATTTTAAAATGCCCTCCTGGACCGAATATCTAGCCTATACCTCCCCCAGGAAAAGACAGTCTCTACAAGTGAGTACTCCATTTTCTTCAATGAGGCCATTTACTTCCCTGCATGTTTCATGGAACCATTCTTCACAGAGATCGCATATGATCCACTCCTCTGTTTTTTGGGGGTCCTCCTTATCACCATATCTGATTTTGCAACTTTTGCAAGCATCCTCCCCCTCTCTGCTTGTGCTCCCCTCTACTTCTACTCTCTTTTTACCCTCCAGTTTTTGCTTCCTGAATTTTCTTGGTGTTTTTGTAGCTATGTAAGAAAGGTGTTCATCACTCATGAGATGGTAGAAGAGGGGTTTCGACTTTCTTCTGGCCTGGCTTCTTTCTCTGACTGGAATGGGGATCAGTGTGGAGAAGGACACCAACCTTCTTTCCTCTTCTGTGGACGCACCTCTATCCAGTGGTGGGACGAAAGCCACTTCCTCCTCCTGGCCTCTGCAAGTGTTAGGACTATCCTCCCCTACTGACACTTCTGCTCCAGTCCAGTCTGTGAGCACAGGGGTTGGAGACCCTTGCTGATGAGGTGGATTTGGCTCTTGTGGGCCTTTCTGTGGTGAGACGTGGCTCAAACACACCGAGTTGTAGGGCCATGGCATTGAAAGGAAACATTCCAGTGCCTCTGAAGCCAGCTTGGGCATTTGAAACAGTGGCTGACATTTCCCATGCCCTGCTGAACAGTGAGAAGAACTCTGACTTGAGGAGCTTCCTTCCTCCTGACTCTAATAAACCTCCGTCCCTCCTTATTCCAGTGGTGTTTGAGTGATTTAAACAGAAATATATGTATATATTTTGATAATTGTATTTTAACACGGCAATGGTGATGAAAGGTGCCTGTAATGTCAATTCTAAGTCAGTTAAATTGTTCAACTTTATTTCTTTGCTGCCAATAAACTATTTTATATGTAAAACTGAAATCACGCCTCTGCTCATTATTTTGCCTACTTAACCGATAGGTTTGAGATATATGCTTATGTAAACTATATATGTTAAAAAACTCTTGAGGTGACAGTCCGCAGGCGGCGTAATCACAGCTTTAGAGATGGCAGGCCTTGCCACGGGCCGATCACCCGCATTGATATGAAGTTTCTCACGACTTGGTATGTCTACCCGGTTTGTCTTTTAAAAAGTACAAAGAAAATGGACTTAACAGTCATTGCTGAAATTCCATTCAGAGAATTGTCTTACGCGTCTATGGCCTCAAGCTGATTCAATGTGGGTAGTCCACTCGGTAACCTGCCATGGGAGTGCTTGTTTGCTGCCTGAAATTACACAAATAGAGTATGGTGAGGTCGTTACAGGCTCCAAATGTACTCGCCCCTGGCTGCAACAAAGTGTGAGTCAGCCCTCTGTACCTACACATGTTCTGAAAGGTAAGGTACTGCAGCTTTGAAACTGCCTCCACAACAAAAGAACAGTAGCAGTAGTGGGTTTTAGGCTGATTGTACGTATGTCGTTAATTTTGAGGGGAAAGAAAGAAAGAGAGGTCTGCATTTTATTCCCATACCGATGGGTGCACAAGTTCCTGTTGTTTTCCCAGCCTCGTCATTTAAGGTTTGCGACGAGGTGATCATCGCAGACCTGCAGCACGTTCCAAGGTCTAAGTAAAGTGCCCCCGGTTGCTGCAGGGTGTTTGCCGACGACGCAAAGCGGGGGCGGGCGAGTACGCTAGATGGTTTCAAACAGGTCCTGTCGGTGAGTTTTTAACCCGGCGTATAGTTCCACGCTGAACTGTTTCACTGTTATTAGGCGAACTAGCATCACAGATTACCGTATCTGGTAGAGGAAAAGGCAGTAAGGGGCTGGGAAAAGGCGGTGCTAAGCGTCACCGCAAAGTGCTTCGCGACAACATCCAGGGTATCACCAAACCCGCTATTCGCCGTTTGGCTTGTCGTGGTATTTCGGGTCTGATTTACGAGGAGACTCGCGGTGTGCTGAAAGTGTTTCTGGAGAACGTTATCCGTGATGCTGTCACCTACACAGAGCATGCCAAGAGAAAGACTGTGACCGCCATGGATGTTGTGTACGCTCTGAAACGGCAGGGACGCGCCCTGTACGGCCTCGGCGGCTAAATGATCTGGTTAAATGAAACTGAAAAGGCTCTTTTAAGAGCCACCCACACCGCGTGGTAAAAACCCGATATTCCTTTCACGTCGATGTAGTTGGCTGATGGCGAGCGTGAATCAGCAGCACCTTTGAGCTATCCCAAATCGCGAAAGTTAATTGGCGAACAAGCCTTTTCTGAAGCGTCAGTGATAATAAATCCTGCGAACAGGGTTAGGGTTTTGATCTGCGCTTTGAGTTTGTGTGTGTTCTCACGTATTTCTGTAATGAATTTAAAAATCGGTATTATGCCGCGGGGGCCCCGTGAAGGATCTCAGCGAGGTCATTTTTACTAATACGAGATGAAACGGGTAATGCGTTGGCAAACGGCACTGAACAAGTATGGAAACGTTTCCGCCTCTAATTGCAGGGCGGGGGGAAGTTTGCGGTTATAAGCGATCAAATTTTCGTGTTTGCTTAGTAGAGCAATGATCTGTCGATTATTTATCAGATTTACATGGCATTTAAAGACATTTCCACTTATTCATGTAATGGACGCTTTTGCCCAAAGCGACTCTCATGACCGGCAGAACAGAAAGATTATATATATAATTAGCTTGGTAAACTGGACGAGGCATGGAAACAAAAGCTGAACTTGAGAGGGGGGTTGGGGAGTGTGTGACCCGCGAAAAAATCAAGTATGCGTTTGGGATTTTGTGACTCAACTGATTGGACGTCACGCCTTGGTCTGCGACCAATCGATGACCAGCGTTTTATGACGTTTCGGTAGCTTCCGCCATGAGGGAGGGAAAGTGGAGGAGAGGAGGATGTTGAGCTTACTTGAATACGGCTGTCTACTTAAGCCTTCCATTTATTCATTACCTCGTTCTCGTTTCTCAGCGATTGCAAGCATGCCTGAGCCTGCGAAGTCTGTTCCCAAGAAGGGGTCTAACTGTACGTTCACACTGAGAGCGGCGAGAGCGTCAAGAGTCGCCCAAACCTCCCTGCCAACGACGCTGTTGAACACTGTGGACGCTCTGCCGTTGATGAAATAGGCGGGTACAAGTTCCTTCGGAAAGCTTGGTTATGCAAATGTTTTTAAAGGGGCTATAAAGCAAACAAACAGGTCGAGCGGTATCTTTGTGCTGACTGACCACCAGTAGGCTATAAGTTAACCTTATGAGATATTTTAAATGTGAAGGTGCGAAATCGACCGATGACAGAAATAAATAAACAATGCTAATTACATATTTCGTAACAAAATTAACTAATGAAAAACACTACTTAAAAGCTTTTTGTTGTTGTGTGTCTTTTGTGTTAATGATAGGCTAGGTCAAATTCCAGCATGGAGTTTATAGGACACGTTTACTAGCCTTGGTCTTTAATTAACACTAACGTTTGTGCATAACCTACATTACAGTACAACATGGGGAAACCCACCACCGATATAATCAGTTTCTCCTCCATTTTGCTTAGGACCAAAAGTTTTGTGGGAACAATAGTTTATACTGTCGTGTTCTCTACAATTCTCTAGAGCGGAGCACTTCCAAGTTTCTATTGGTTGCCGCCCAACCGCGTCATATCTCATTACCATAAAGTTAACCGAACTTCAACTGTATTTTGACGCCCAAACCACCCTCGCCGCGACGCCCTTTGCCGCGACGCTCAAAGACGCTGGCTCTCATTGAAAATGAATGACTTCCGGTCACTTTTTCAGTAACTGTACGTTCACACTGAGCGCGGCGAGAGCGTCAAAGTGACCGGAAGTCATTCATTTTCAATGAGAGCCAGCGTCTTTGAGCGGCGAAGAGCGTCGCAGCAAAGGGCGTCGCGGCGAGGGTGGTTTGGGCGTCAAAATACAGTTGAAGTTCGGTTAACTTTATGGTAATGAGATATGACGCGGTTGGGCGGCAACCAATAGAAACTTGGAAGTGCTCCGCTCTAGAGAATTGTAGAGAACACGACAGTATAAACTATTGTTCCCACAAAACTTTTGGTCCTAAGCAAAATGGAGGAGAAACTGATTATATCGGTGGTGGGTTTCCCCATGTTGTACTGTAATGTAGGTTATGCACAAACGTTAGTGTTAATTAAAGGCCAAGGCTAGTAAACGTGTCCTATAAACTTCATGCTGGAATTTGACCTAGCCTATCATTAACACAAAAGACACACAACAACAAAAAGCTTTTAAGTAGTGTTTTTCATTAGTTAATTTTGTTACGAAATATGTAATTAGCATTGTTTATTTATTTCTGTCATCGGTCGATTTCGCACCTTCACATTTAAAATATCTCATAAGGTTAACTTATAGCCTACTGGTGGTCAGTCAGCACAAAGATACCGCTCGACCTGTTTGTTTGCTTTATAGCCCCTTTAAAAACATTTGCATAACCAAGCTTTCCGAAGGAACTTGTACCCGCCTATTTCATCAACGGCAGAGCGTCCACAGTGTTCAACAGCGTCGTTGGCAGGGAGGTTTGGGCGACTCTTGACGCTCTCGCCCCTCTCAGTGTGAACGTACAGTAAGACGGCCGGTAAGGGAGGCAAGAAGCGTAGGAGGTCGAGGAAGGAGAGCTACGCTATATGTGTACAAGATGCTGAAGCAGGTCCACCCCGATACTGGCATTTCCTCTAACTGTACGTTCACACTGAGCGCGGCGAGAGCGTCAAAGTGACCGGAAGTCATTCATTTTCAATGAGAGCCAGCGTCTTTAAGCGGCGAAGAGCGTCGCGGCGAGGGTGGTTTGGGCGTCAAAATACAGTTGAAGTTCGGTTAACTTTATGGTAATGAGATATGACGCGGTTGGGCGGCAACCAATAGAAACTTGGAAGTGCTCCGCTCTAGAGAATTGTAGAGAACACGACAGTATAAACTATTGTTCCCACAAAACTTTTGGTCCTAAGCAAAATGGAGGAGAAACTGATTATATCGGTGGTGGGTTTCCCCATGTTGTACTGTAATGTAGGTTATGCACAAACGTTAGTGTTAATTAAAGGCCAAGGCTAGTAAACGTGTCCTATAAACTCCATGCTGGAATTTGACCTAGCCTATCATTAACACAAAAGACACACAACAACAAAAAGCTTTTAAGTAGTGTTTTTCATTAGTTAATTTTGTTACGAAATATGTAATTAGCATTGTTTATTTATTTCTGTCATCGGTCGATTTCGCACCTTCACATTTAAAATGTCTCATAAGGTTAACTCATAGCCTACTGGTGGTCAGTCAGCACAAAGATACCGCTCGACCTGTTTGTTTGCTTTATAGCCCCTTTAAAAACATTTGCATAACCAAGCTTTCCGAAGGAACTTGTACCCGCCTATTTCATCAACGGCAGAGCGTCCACAGTGTTCAATAGCGTCGTTGGCAGGGAGGTTTGGGCGACTCTTGACGCTCTCGCCGCTCTCAGTGTGAACGTACAGTAAGGCTATGGGAATCATGAATTCCTTTTTCAATGACATCTTTGAGCGCATTGCCGGAGAGGCGTCTCGCCTGGCGCACTACAACAAGCGTACCACCATCACCTCCAGGGAGATCCAGACCGCTGTGCGTTTGCTGCTTCCCGGTGAGCTGGCCAAGCACGCCGTGTCCGAGGGTACCAAGGCCGTCACCAAATACACTAGCTCTAAGTAAAGTGCGTCAAAATAAGATTCTCAACCCAAAGGCTCTTTTCAGAGCCACCCACAAAGTTAAGAAAAGAACTCTCCACTGTTTTAAAGCTTCTTTTTGTGAGTCTCCTATTGCTCTTAATAGGCATTAACGTTTCGGCTCGGCAGATGTTTCAAATGTCTTCTCTTGCTGTACTGCTCCTACACAATAGGTTGTGGTGGTGTTGTCGGGTGAGCAGCAATGTCTTCACCTCTGTATACAAAGGAGAAACATTGCGTTGGCTGCGGAATGTCACCGGGGCAAACTATGCTAACAAACTAAATAATTTCCTTATACTTTGTATGTGGAAATGGAACCTGCACACCTTTCTCTTGCAGAATACTGATGTATTAATGTAATTACACTAAAGGCTGACATTACAGACAGGTGTGTTGGCCATAAAGATCAGACGTTTCCGTGGTTGTCCGTCTGAGACACAACAATAGCAGAGAAAGGACGACGATAGTGTTCCTACCAAGTCTTTATGTTTGAGATGGACAAAGAGCAAATGACTGGACGGAGGAAGACCGACGAAGGGAGAAAGGCGAAATAATTGGAATGAGCTGGCCAAAAAGTACAACTGATTTGGTGGTTTACTTGCGTGAATATTTTCACAATTGTCCTTTTATGATGTAACAGCTTATGAAGAAACTAGTAACAAGAATCTCATTAGTTGAGATGAGCGTGGTTGGCCCGGTATGAATGGGAGGGAAATAAAAGGTAAAATAGTCAGAGGGAGGACGCTAAACATTACGTTTCATCTGGTGGTGTGTATTTGAGTTAATTTCAAACCTCCGTGGCCAACACAAGTATCTGGAAGGAAAAAAACGAAGCGTTGCTTTAAACTGAATTTAGAGAAAAACGGATTTCCTCGTTCCGCGGGTGTAGAGCGCTCGCTCACAAAGACAAAAGGCTGGTTGGTTCAGATCAGAGCAAGACAATAGTCAATCCAGTACTGGCAACCGATCCCATATATTGGAGCCCCCCCCTCCCCCACCACCACCACCATCTTTTGTGCTGTTTCGTCTCCTTGTTGACAGCCACGAGTTCTTTTGGAAAATGAGTGGAAGAGGAAAGACGGGTGGGCTAAGGCCAAGACCAAGTCATCCAGAGCTGGACTCCAGTTCCCCGTCGGCCGTGTCCCCCGTCGGCCAGAGGCAGCTATGCCGAGCGTGTGGGTGCCGGTGCTCCTGTCTACTTGGCCGCTGTGCTCGAGTATCTGACCGCTGAGATTTTGGAGTTGGCCGGCAACGCTGCCCGCGACAACAAGAAGACCCGTATCATTCCCCGTCCCCTGCAGCTGGCCGTTCTCAACGACGAGGAGTTGAACAAATTGCTCGGCGGAGTCACCATCGCTCAAGGCGGCGTGTTGCCCAACATTCAGGCCGTTCTCTTGCCCAAGAAGACCGACACACCAGCTAAGATCAAGTAAATGCGATGTCTTAATTGAGAAACCTAAAGGCTCTTAAGAGCCACCCAATTCTGTCAAAAGAACAGGTGTTCCTCATGGCGTTTCAACGGATGTACACATACATGTACTTTCACATACATAATACATAAATATATAGTACATGTGTTTTCAGTGACAGCCCGTATCCCCTAAGCTTTTTATTCATCCTCGGCAGCACGGTGTATGCTGTCATCCAAGTGCGTAAAAGAACAACGGTATCCTGTCCCAGCCACATCAGACACATTACAGCTCTGGCGACTTTATTCGCACTGTACTGTACTGCCAGTGTGTCCGACACAAGCGTCCCCTGCCCCACGCCCGGCTTTGGCGCTATCTGACAGAACATGTATATTTGAGTATTTCATAATTAGCATGCGCATACGCGATACATTTCTCCTACAAATTCCACATAGGCAAGGGCAACTGTCAGCATGATGAAACGCGCCATGGAGGAGGGGCGGGGGCTTACTGTTTGAATTTCTGGCGGCCATGGAAATCGAACGGTACGAACCAATGGCCGTTGTTTTCGCAATAATCGCCGCCCAATCAGACCAAAAGACACGCAGTTGCCCAATGAGTTCATAGAGCCTCTCCAGGCCATTGCATTGCATATTTTGCTTCGCACAAGTGGGTTGTCTGACGGAATAGCAAGAACCAAACAGACCGCTCGCAAGTCTACTGGTGGCAAAGCCCCCAGGAAACAGCTGGCTACCAAAGCTGCTCGCAAAAGTGCCCCTGCTGCCGGCGGAGTGAAGAAACCTCATCGGTACAGGCCCGGGACCGTGGCTCTTCGTGAGATCCGTCGTTATCAGAAGTCCACCGAGCTGCTAATCCGCAAGCTGCCCTTCCAGCGTCTGGTCCGAGAAATCGCTCAAGATTTCAAGACCGACTTGCGCTTCCACAGCTCCGCTGTCATGGCTTTGCAGGAGGCGAGCGAGGCTTACCTGGTCGGTCTTTTCGAGGACACCAACCTGTGCGCTATCCACGCCAAGAGAGTCACAATTATGCCCAAGGACATCCAGCTGGCGCGTCGTATCCGCGGCGAGCGTGCTTAAATCAAATTGCTTCCTCAAACCCCAAAGGCTCTTTTAAGAGACACTTCAGTCATCCTGTACAAGGCTCGATATTCCTACAAAACACAATTTTTATGTCCACTTTTTCTACTCGCGCAGCCCCCCCTCCAATTATCAATTCTGATTGTATGGAAAAGCGCGGGAGTTCCTTGTTTATTCATTAGTTACCACTTGTGATTTGTTTTCCACATGTGCATGATCCATTCTGACGAATTACCACTCTCGCAGCTTATGACGCACTTGCCTGAATCAAAAGTAAAAGTAAATCTCTTTCGCTTTCTCTGTGTGGCTCAGACGGTTTCTCCAGTTTAGCTCACGCCAAGTCTGTTATCATCTCTAACAATATTCAGCATATGCTGTTTATGAGAAAACACTGAAGATTAATTGAAGATTACATCTATTTTAGTGATATGGTGTCTTTCTGAATAAACTGAAAGTGAAAGCAGAGATTGGACTGCTGAGAGGCATTACAGGACAGATGACTGAGTATGAGAGAATGAGAAAATGGCTTCTAAACCTAAATCGGAGGAGGATTTAACCTGTCCTGTGTGCTGTGAGATCTACAACGATCCTGTTGTTTTGTCCTGTAGTCACAGCGTCTGTAAAGACTGCCTGCAGCTGTTCTGGAATAACAAAGGATCTCAGGAATGTCCGGTTTGCAAAAGACAAAACAATATAGATCCTCCCAGGAATCTGGCTTTAAAGAACCTGTGTGAGGCCTTCTTACTGGACAGAGACCAAACTAATTCGACGGGATCTAAGGATCTCTGCAGTCTGCACAGTGAGAAACTCAAACTCTTCTGTCTGGAGGATAAACTGCCCATATGTTTGGTGTGTCGCGATTCAAAAAAACATAAAAATCATGACTGCTTCCCCATAGAGGAAGTCCTGCAAGATCTTAAGGTAAAAACAAACAACCCCGTTATATAATAAGTGAATAGATAAGTATTTCGCTTCTTTTGATTGGAGTCTGTAAAATAGGTGATTTGGCCTTTACTTCAGTTTAATTTATTTGATGAAATTTGAAATGAAGGAAGACGGAAATAATTCAAACTCTCTACTCCTTAGTTTATTTTAAAAAAAAACCACACACACATATACCTTATAGTCTAATGTCCATTCGAATTTGTATCAGAGACAGTTGTTACTGCAAAAGACTCCATAGGAAATGTTGTCACAGTGCTCTGGAACTGACAAATGAATAATAGAGTTGATGAATTCCAGGATGATCTCAAGACTGCGCTGAAGCCCCTGCAGGAAAAGCTGCAGATCTTTGAAAAAGCCAAGCTTAGCTGTAATCAAATAGCAAGACACCTCAGGGTGAGACTAACACTTTGTCAACAAGAAATACTTGGTCTTGGATTTTATTAGAGTTTTTTTTCCCTTAACGGTGAAGTTATTAGTTCTATTTTTGACCATAATTTCAGTTAAATTGTGACCAATTCCAGGTGCAGGCACGAAAGACAGAGAGGCAGATTAAAGAGGAGTTTGAGAGGCTTCACCAGTTTCTACGAGATGAAGAGGCAGCCAGGATCGCTGCACTGAGGGAGGAAGAAGAGCAGAAGAGTCATATTTTGAAAAAGAGGATTCAAGAGCTGGAAAGAGATATATCATCTCTTTCGGACACAATTAAGACAATAGGAGAACAGTTAAAAGCTAATGATTTGTCCTTCTTACAGGTATCAGACAGAAACACACACACACATTTTCATCTTTATTACTTACCTGTTACTGATGTTTTATATACTGTGAAATCGACCACAGCTTTCAAACGTAAATGTGAATAATTGCATTCATTCAGATTCACTTTGTTTCTTTCTCAGAATTTCCAGGGCACTATGAAAAGGTAAGTGAACTGCCTCTTGTCTCTCTCTCTTCTCTGTGTTTCTGAAGCCAAATCCACAGCAGCACTGACTCCTGAATGTTATTCCAGAGCCCAGTGCACACTGCAGGATCCTCAGATGCTTTCAGGAGAACTGATCCATGTGGCAAATCACCTGGGCAACCTGAAGTTCAGAGTCTGGGAGAAGATGCAGGAGAATTTTCAGATTCAGGACAGTGAGTTCTTGGATTTACAGTCCAGATATTCAATGACAATTTTATGGTTCTCTGTCCTCTATATTAGTCCCTTTTTGCATAATTGTCTTGTTTCAGCAAAACAATCTCTCTCTCTCTCTCTCTCTCTCTCTCTCTCTCCAGCTTCAGTGATTCTGGACCCCAACACTTCTCACCCACAACTCATCCTGTCTGAGGATCTGACCAGTGTGAGATTCAGTGATCAGTGCCAGCAGCTACCTAATAACCCAGAGAGATTTGATAGATATTTTGGTGTTTTAGGCTCCGAGGGCTTTGACTCAGGCACACACTGCTGGGATGTTGATGTTGGGGGTAGTACACGCTGGGCTTTGGGCATTATAACAGAGTCTGTCAAGAGGAAGGGAAACTCTTTCTCTAGTGGAGTGTGGAGATTGTGGTCCTATGATGGTCATTGTAAATCACAGTCCCCGACTCAGGCAGAGTTACAGCCTCTTCTCACAGTGAATGAGAAACTGCAAAGGGTCAGAGTTCAGCTGGACTGGGACAGAGGAAAACTGACATTCTTTGACCCTCTTAAAAACAAACACATACTTACTTCTACACACACTTTTACCGAGAAAGTCTTTCCACTCTTTTGGAATTATTGTAAACTGTCTCCTCTGAGTATTCTACCAGTGCAGACTTCTGTAACAGCGAATCAGCACAGTTAGACTGGATAGTCATGGAGTAAATTCTTAAAATTCATTTGTGATATGCATAAGTTTCAAGTTTATTTAGAGCCCAGTATCACTGTTTACAGTCTCAAAGGGCTTTACAGGCCACAACAGTCAAAATCAAAACAGGATGGCACCCCCTGACTTAATCCTCATGGCAGGCAAGAAAAAACTCCCCAAAAACCCAAAAGGGAAATGGGAAAATGGGAGAAATCTTGAGGAGGACCACAGAGAGAGGAGACCCCTTCTTGGCCAGGCAGGTGTGCAATAGGTGCCGACCCAGTGTGCAGTTACAATTGCAAGTAAATTAGAGCATGAACAAAGGAGATGGCGATGCTGACAAGAGGCTGACAGGGGGATGAAAGATGATAACAACATGTGGAGCATTCTCAGCACAGCCTGACCTACTATTGTTAATCTATTGAATAAGAATCTGTCAGCTTTAACTGTGATCTGATTGGCTGGGGGAGAGGGGGAGGGTATGGGAAGAGAGCAAGGGCAGCTTTCATATTCACACTTGTGGAATTTGCCAAAAAGGCTGGAGGAAAGACTAACAGTGGTGCCAATCATGTTTACATCACAAAGCTGTGAAGTTATGAATCCTTTATGACCCTTAACTCTCTACAGTCTGGAAGCTTCTTGTCTCTGACTACAACTTGACCAGCATGATGCAGGCTACTCCCATTTTCACTGTAAAAGGGGGAGAAATATGGCTAATAGAGCAGATCAGCTGTCTGGTTACATAATGTTTTCCCGTAAAGAAACAGAATCTCCTCTACTTGAATAAGAAACTCTACGAGGATCAGAGTACAGCTGCACTGGGAGACAGGAAGATAGTCATTCACTGACACACACATACAGATTTTCGCGCACACACACACACACACACACACTTTTTGGTTATGCCTGTGTCTAATTTGTCCCCCATCTGGTCACCTGGAAAAAGTGTTGGAAATGATTTTGAAATGTGCATTTTAAAATTAAAGGAGTTTTGTTGCTCATTTTTATTGTGTTGGTCTCATATCAAAAACTCTACACTACTACTGGGAGGAGTAAACCTTCACCAATAACTGTGACTTCTCACTTTTCTGTTTCAGTGGAATACGACAGTCAGAGCTTACACTTAACACAACTAAGAAATAGCAGTGTTTGGTCAAAACACACAAAAGGTTGATACACATCAGTCTCATTATGTTGAACAGAAATGAATTTTTGTTTGGATTTCAATGAGTGTGCAACCAGGAGTGTGAGCCAAGAGTATGTTCAGTGTTCCACAATGTTTCGTGTAGTGCTTCTGTTCTGCCCATCTATTAATGTGTCTTTGTTGTATTTGGCTCCCCCTAGCGGTCTTATTTTCTGAGCAGGATGCACTATAGCTACGACCTCTTAAACTGTAAAAGAAGGAAGTGAGTTCAGTATTGACTGCATTTCTGTTGTAGGAGTGCCATTTGGAAGTTTGTAAAAGAGAAAGTACTTTGTTTCTTATTTCGTTATTGCTTAGCTGTAAAACAAATCATACTTTATTGGTAAAAATGCATACGTTTAGAGTTCATTCAATATGTTCAAAAGAACTATTTACTGAACTATAAATGTAATCGCTATTTACATTTTGTTATATTTTGCTAGTACAACATTATAATGTGCAGTATTCAGAATCTGATTTCTCAGTCATTTCTATTGTATTATTTACAGTTTCACTCCTAATTCATGAATGCATCCCAGCATCTTATTAAAGGTGAACACTAAGGTGAATCCTGACTCTTCTGCATTTAATGAATGGAGTTTGGCAGGCTTTTAAATTGGTGTTGGTGTTGGTGTTGGTGCTGGTGTTGGGGGGGGGGGGGGGGGGGGGCAGAGAGATTTGTAAAAATGGGATATCTTGATCTGATTACTCTATCGCAACAGTTTTCAGTGATCATTTCCACTGAATGCTGTAGCCTTGGAATCAACAGAGTTTCACATCTGTTTTTTTTCGCTGTTACGATGTGAACGATGCACATCACTGATATAGTGCCTAACACAGAAAAACAGATACATTCTCCTGTAAGCACGAGCTCACTTTTACTTTTCTTTTTGTGCGTGTAAACATAAGGCTAACTTACTGCAAAAATGATGGTGAAGGAGATGACAAGAGTTTGCCTTCACCTTTGTGGTGCTTTTGGTGCTTTTCCGTTTATAAAATATGAGACATCCCAAAATAGGCATATCAGTACATTAAACACTGAAAAATTCATCGGCAGAGGATACAAATATAGGCTATTATTACATCATGTTCATATGCCTGTATGTATCATTTGTATGTCATCTTAATTTCTTACAATAAAAATCATATCGTCACTCGAAGAGCAGACTGTCTTGCTCAAATGTTTGTAAGTCAGGCTAACTGTAAATCTGTCAACGGGTGTATCTCAAAAAAAAAAAAAAAGTTTTAACTTCATCTGAGTTTCCAGGAATTTGAAGCATTTAATGAACCAGATATTCATGTGGATCAAGAGTTTTCTTTGTTTTTCCTCAACCCTACTGTTTAATAGGATGGATTTCTGTTATCTCTAAACAGAGGGAATGCAAAGCAAAGATGTGAAAAATGCAAATTGTGACCACATTAGTCTTATTTTACTTAATTGTACAGAAATTGTATATAGTACTTGGCATACAAAGTTGTACAAATCAACTGCCAGTCTCAAGAAGGAATTTGCTCCTGACTAAAGGTTGTGTTTTGTTGGAAAGTCTAATTAAATGCATCTCTCTAATTAAATACATCATCAGACCAACAAAAAAGTGTACATTACCACATTTCAATGTGACCAAAATCTCTAATGTTCATAACCCATGTTTTGTTTGTGTTTTAGGGAAATAGCTACAGTGCATAGGAAACTCATAGAAATCACATCAGTGAAAACAGGTCAGTGTTATGTGTCATTTTAACTGTGAATAAACTCCCAGCCTAATTAAACACCTCTGGTCATTTGTGTTTTTCATCAGCACCTCAGCAGATTTTTTTACAAATACATTACAGGCCCTAATTACATCTGAAAACAGAAAATAAAAAATAGATTTCTTTATTATTTTTACTTTTTCTTGAATAAAAATATAAATAATATTTTTAAAAATCAAAACAGATAGAAGAGAGGCTATGAATAAAATCCCTTCAAAGATGTGTACAGTCTGTAGTATCAAACATGCCCATAACTGCACCACATTCTAAAACATGTTGTGTTTTTCAGGATTTTTCATCTGAGGTTGGTCATCTAAGTGCTGGGCTTTAGAATTTGATGTTTGGAAAGGCTTAGTCCTGGTTTTGGAGTTGACAGTACTGGGGTGGCTGGGGAGTCACTGGCCACATGTGTGACATTTGGATTACAGGATCTTTTATCTTGAGAATCAGGATGAAGGACGTCACAGCTCCCAGTAGCTGCAGAAAGAGTATATAAGCATGAGAAGCATGTGAGAGAGAAAGAGAGAGAGAGAGAGAGATTCAGTTAATATTACTATATGAACAGGTCATTTAAGATTGGGGGGGGGGGGGGTGTTTGTCCCTAATTTAAAAGAATTTTCATCTACAAAGCACATAACAGTTTGTGAAACAAGTGTTGTTTACCAGAAAGAGGAAAGAACATTTTCATTTCTGTTCACCTTTTCATCTACTTCAATTTTTAACACTATAAAAAATGAATGATGAATACAGTAAACTATTTAAAATATTTATGTTCATGGTATTATGCATGTGCATTATCTACTCACTACACAAAACTGAAAATTTGTTATATAGTGTTGTCTGAGTAAATGTGAGTTCATCTGCTCTGAGAACACATTTTCTAACATAAAGTTAATATCAAGTTCAGTAAGTAAGAGTGACTGACCAGAGAATTGTGTATCACTTTTAAGACACATTGCAGGACGAAGCTCAGTCGTTACGGAAATATTAGGTTGTTGCCAGGCAACTGTTAGTATGTGTGCTCTGACAGTTGATCAATTTCAAAGATTGTTGTCAATGTACACACAATAAGGGGCATTTTCTAAGTGGTGTTTTATCCCTTACAGACCCACATTTTTTAAATGGCTGAGTTTCTGTAAAGAAAAGAGTGAAGTACTCACTGCCAGTGCAGCTAATCCAAAGTATACACCCATTATGATTTTATACAGTTTTCCCAAAACTTCCGTGAATCTTGGGCCACACAGCTGGGTTAAAGGAGAGACAAATCAGTTAAGTATTCAGAGCAGGTTAATGAGACAAAGAGCAGATAATGACCACACACACAAACAAACAGCCAAAATACATGACAAAATTCAATATAGTTGACCTACTTGTGAGTACACCATCTTCCTGTTTTTCTCATTGAAAAATGTCCTTTCCTATATTAAAGCAAGCAAAAACAAATTAAAACCAACAATAGACAGATAGACAGAAAGATAGATAGACAGACAGACACATACATACATACATAAGAGTGAACAAACTAAGACCAATTCTGCAGTGAAGACTTTTCTACTCATTCTTTTTCCATTGCCTATATTCAACAGAAATTCCATTTTTGTTCTGATGTGCTGCTTTCTAGCTCATCTAATTTGAGGCATTCATCTCAAATTAGGCATAAACATATCATTACACTAAATTCATTCTTGATGTTAGAAACTTGGCAATTCGATGGACATATTCTACACCTGTACTTTAATCCATGTGTTGTATGTGGATGAAACCTCTACACATTTATTTTCCTCCAACTGGTCTGTGCAGTAACAGGAGTCAGGGATGCTCTGGCCCCAGTCCTGGTAACCCACATAGAGCCCACAGCACTTCCACTGTGAAACAATGTTAATCACATATGTCATATTAGATGTAACTGTCATTAAATCATAAAAGAAAGAAAGAAAGAAAGAAAGAAAGAATTTATTTTATTTCAGGCTACCTCCTGCTGTACCACTTCAGCAATCTGCTGGTCTTCCACAGGAGCTTTGTCCAAGGGCACAGTGCTCCTAATTTTGTCCTCCACTGAGGACATCACCTTTGTGAAAGATAAAAATGTTGTCAACATCAGCAATCATCAGTCTGGCTCCTGGCAAAATGCCAGTCTGTCTGTAGTCACATTGCACTGCATGGCGCTAAATATTCATTCATGCTTGGCTATATGAGCTAGTTCCATTTTGAAAAGTTTCAGTTAAAAGGCACTGATGCATAATCTTTGGCTACTTCATTTTCAACTTTGAAAATTGTTCTAATTTGTGACATATGAGCACAATCTACACAAGAGACCATTTCATTCCAAACCTGTGAGTATGAGCGGGCTAGAGGAATCGCAACTATCAGAAGAAAAGCAGCCCCAATACACATAAAGAGAAGAAACTGTAAAAGAAAGTTTGCAAGTCACTTCCATATCAAACGATACTCCCACGCACGACAAATAAATGTGTTATTTTTTGTTTTAAAAAAAATCTTACTGTAGTCAAACAGCACTTGCTGTCGTTGTGGACACCATATGCTCCGAGCGATGCGAGTGCTATTATGATGATGCCAACAATATACAGGAAGATGAATTCAGTCCTCTTGTTTTCAAGCTGATAGCAATTAACAAAACAAGGAATATGAGCTACTGTACAATATTAATCCACAGAGTTTACACAACTGAAAGATCTGTACCTCACTTGGCTTTGGAGCACAGTCCTAGACCAAGGCTGAACCATTTGATTTTTGAGACATGCCATTAAAATGGGCGAACCACAGAGCTGGGCAGCACTAACTATTTTCCCTTTAGCGATTTGCCTTTAACGGAAGATGGATACACAAACTAAATTCGAAAAACGCTTGTGTCACTTTGTATAACAGTCATTAACTGAAATGCTGTCTGATGTTTAATTCACTTATTCAATCACAATTTCTGTATGATTTCCATATTTGGCTATATATTGTTTAGTTTTGAAGTTTCTTACTTGCTTATGGATATAGAACAGACTGAGCACTGCTAGAGCGATTACCAGGGCACCCAACACCTAAAAAGACAGGCAAAACATTTATCAGCAATACATTGTGATCATTTTACAAGTCAGAAAAGACCAAATACTGAAAGTAAACGAGCGTGATAAAGTTGGTTTAAGACTGGGATATTCGCTGGATATTCGGTTTTAAGCTTTCCTAAATTCGGACACGACAAAGCACTCCAGCTTAATTACATGTTGGAAGGCATGGAAAGTACACCATAATGTGGTGTGTGAGAAGAAAATAACAATTTTTGCTGTCGCTATCAATTTTTATCCAAAAACAGCTTCAGGACACTTTCATTATACCTTCAGTCGCTACGTCTGTGTAAGGGACCGTCTGCAAATTACACATTTCATGGATGTTCGCCTTCTGACATGACAGTTGGTTTTAAAATATTCACTACAAATGAGAATTTCCTGAAAAGTCAAATTACATGGAACTCAGAGGGATTCTTTTCCTCCCAGAAAAATGTTCACAAAATCAACTAAATGACCAATACACCTTTTCTGATTCTGATTGCTGTAGTAGTTCCCACTTAAAGTGCGTAACATACTACATGTGAAATTTTTGAGAAAGGTCAACTTATACGGAGGCAGGAGTCATTTATTCTTGAAAAATATTCACTAAAAATCAACTACAATACTTTTTCTCATTATGATAGCTGTAGTACTTCACAATGAAAGTGTCTTGCTTACTACAGGTGAGATTTTTGAGAAAGGTCAACTTATCTGGAAGCAGGCGTCATTTATTCCTGAAAAAATTAACTAAAAATCAACGACATGACCTTTTCGCATTATGATAGCTGTAGTAGTTGCCAATTACAGTGTCTTGCTTACTACAGGTGAGGTTTTAGAGATACGTCAACATACATGTAAGCAGGAGTCATTTATTCCTGAAAAATATTCACTAAAAATCAATTAAATGACTTTGTCTCATTCTTATTGCTGTAGTACTTCACAATGACAGTGTCTTGCTTACTACAGGTGAGGTTTTTGAGAAAGGTCAATTTATATGGAAGGAGGAGTCATTTATTCCTGAAAAATACTCACTAAAAATCAACTACAATACTTTTTCTCATTATGATAGCTGTAGTGTTTTCCAATTACAGTGTCTTGCTTACTGCAGGTGAGGTTTTTGAGAAAGGTCAATGTATATGAAAGCAGGAGTCATTTATTTCTGAAAAATATTCACTAAAAATCAACTAAAAGACTTTTTCTCATTATGAAAGCTGTAGTACTTTCCAATTACAGTGTCTTGCTTACTATAGGTGAGATATTTGAGAAAGATCAACTTATCTGGAAGCAGGAGTCATTTATTTCTGAAAAATATTCACTAAAAATCAATGAAATGACTTTTTCTCATTCTGGTTGCTGTAGTACTTCACAATTACAGTGCATAACTTACTACAATTGAAATTTTTGTGAAATGTCAATTTACATGGAAACAGGAGTCAATTATTTCTGAAAATTATTCACTAAAAATCAACATGTCCTTTTCTCATTCTGATTGCTGTAGGAGATCCACTTTAGAGTGTACTACTTACTGCATGTGAAATCTTTGTGAAATGGGAGATGAACAGGGAGATGAAGTCAAGGACATGAGGTTTTTTTTCAGCCTACAACCTGCACTGGCAGCCACCTCAAGTATAGGATCAAGAAGTGACTGTCTATTTTTAGGAATACAACAAAGCACTCCTGTTTCACAGGTGGCCTAGACAGGAAAACAGCAGTAGTTCAGTTCAATCAGTGGAAACAGGAGAGAATTATTTCTTTTAAACACATTCAAAAAATCAAGTAAATGACCTTATTGAATTCCACAGGCTGTAGTAGTCCCTAGTTAGAGTGTGAATCTTTCTCAAAAACCTCACCTATGGCAACTTACTCTCATTGGGAACTACTACAGCAATCAGAATGAGAAAAACTCATGTCTTTGTTTTTTATTGAATATTTTTCAGAAATAATTGACCCCTGCTTCCATATAAGTTAACATTTCACAAAAATTTCACTTATAGTAAGTTTTGCACTGTAACTGGGAGCTACTACAGCAATCAGAATGAGATTTTACTTTTCTTTTTGCACGTGTAAACATAAGGCTAACTTACTGCAAAAATTATGTTGAAGGAGATAAAAACCTTCTTGAAACAAGAGTTTGCCTTCGTCTGTCTGTGTTTAAATGGACTCAGACTCTGAAAGGCTCTGTCACCACTTCTCTCGCGGACCACTTCTGATAAGAGACGGGAATTCCCGTAAAATTGCATTTCTTAAAAACATAGGCCTATTACAGATCACCGTTGCATAGTAAACACTGCAGGATTAATTGGGAAAGGCTAGAAACATAGACTTTGATTACTGCCTGTTCCTGTATGTCAGCATGTCATAAATGGAGGGTGTGGTGCTTTCCAGTTGTCAAATATGACACATTCATCCCAAAATAGGCATGTCAATACAGTAAACGCTGCAAAATTAATCTGGAAAGGATAAAATATATACTATGACATCATATTCATATGCCTGTATGTATCATTTGTATGTCATCTAAATTTCTTACAGTAAAAATCATATCGTCACTCGAAGAACGGACTGTCTTGCTCAAATGTTTGTAAGTCAGGCTAACTGTAAATCTGTCAACGGGTGTATCTCAAAAAAAAAGAGCTTAACTTTGTCTGAGTTTCTAGGAACTAGAAGCATTTAATGAACCAGATATTCATGTGGATCAAGAGTTTTCTTTGTTTTTCCTCAACCCTACTGTTTAATAGGATGGATTTCTGTTATCTCTAAACAGAGGGAATGTAAACATGTGAAAAATGCAAACTGTGACCACATTAGTCTTATTTTACTTAATTGTACAGAAATTGTATATAGTACTTGGCATACAAAATTGTACAAATCAATTGCCTGTCTCAAGAAGGAATTTGCTCCTGACTGGAGGTTGTGTTTTGTTGGAAAGTCTGATTAAATACATCTCTCTCTCTTTTAAAGTTGAATTTTCTCAGCAAGCTATTCCACGTGCTCAAAGTCTATCAGATAGTACCAGTCAAACTGTCCAGTTTACTAATGAATTTTACTGAATTATCTATTAAGTATCCTCAAAGATAACTCTCTTCAAAATATTTAAGAGCAGGTGATGCGAATGTGCTCAGTTAAACAGTTACCAAACCAAGAATGCCTCTTAAGTGGCAAAAACATATATATAACATGTGTTGGATGATATATATCCAACATGTATACATACACACAGTTGCAATTAGAAATATTCAACCCCTTCACCTCACAAGACCTTAATTTCATGTTTTATTTGTAAATCACACAAACTTAAAATCACCAAAATCGGGGAGTACCTCACGAAGGAAGTTTAACATAGTGTGAGAGAGCTGGCTTTGATAAACCAGGTTCACTCCTATTTGAGCTTTGAACTTAATCAGTGTCATGGCAGATGTTAACTAAAGAGGGTTTTTCCCTCCCCAAGGATCTTTTAAGTGAACTAAATGATCTTGATCACTTCCATGCACTGATTCGTTGCTTCAATTCATTAAACTTTGTCTGGGCAGGCCGGTTGACGGCTGACACGTGACCATGGTGGTGTGTCTCCTCTCTCTGAACTTGGGCCTCCCTAAAAATACGGAATGTTGCCTGGGGTTGGTGCTCTGGGCTTTACATCAGAGTGGGCTTCAACAAGCAACCAGTGTCACCAGAACAATCAATTCCTTGGAAAAGCCAGGTTTGACAAACGAGGATAGCTCAGCTGGATTAAGGGGAAGAACGGAAAAAGATAGGTCTGACTAACTGGGAAGATTTGCCATATTCGTCTTTTTAATATTGTTGTAAGTTTAAAACACCTGCGGGCTAGCCTGCCTTCTGTGTAAAATGTAAAATTAAGAGGATAGGTGTTACAGCCTGATTTCAATAGGTATACAAGTCAGTGGTAATTTTGTCATGTTCAGTTGAATGGATGTGGAGAGTTTTATAAGGCAGATGGATCGACGGTTTGTTTAGCACACCATATTATTTGTTTGAGTGTCAACTGCATTTGTATGCACTACTTTCAAACCTGTTCTTATCACAGATCTGGTGTTAAGGTGTTTATACTTAATGCTTGCTTTATCATGGAAGTCATTCTACTATTGTCTGGCCTGGGTTTTGGAACTCAACGGAGTAATTTCGATTCATTTTCAAATACAGTTCATGTTCAAATGAATTTTATGTCTGAACACAAATTTAGGGTGTTCTTTGTATGCCCCACTTACAAATGAATTTTGAATATATTCTTAGAACAATTGTCAGCTTTCACATGTAGAAATGTGCACCAAAGAAATTATGATGAATTAACAGATGAATGAGGTATTACATTATTGATCAATGTGGTTCTGTGTGGTTTACTTTCATCATAATATCTAGTTGATTATGGTTGTGATGGCTATGTGTGATGGCCAGACATATAGGCCACTACACCAGTCTAGTTTTCACCCCATTTATCACATTACATAACACCATGCAATATATAATAATACAATCCACCATTCGACTACCACAACCTTTTATTTACTTTCAGCTACTAAGTTGTGTACATGAATTTAATCATTGATACCTTCTGTAATCCACTTCTTCCATTGTTACATGCCTGAGTCATCTTTCCAGATTGGTCTGCCAAGAAAAGGGGAAACACAGACTATTTATCGGGTTCCCAGGGGAAGGTTGAGGAAACCGCCAATCCCCAATTGCCTGAGAGGACCAGACATCACCCTCTGTTTCCTCATTGTTCTTTAAATGTGTTTTGGTTTGTTTTGTTTACTAAGATTAATTGTTAAACAACTGTAAATAATTTTATGTTGTTTTCTCAGTTATATTTATTTGATCATGGTCTTATATATTTATGTATTAATTACGTTCTATTGTTTGTCACCCCTTCTGTCTGTTGTCAGGTGCTGGCTACGAAACTATACATATGTGTGTGGGAGCTTCCTGTCTTGTCGCTGTGTCTGTGGCCCTGTCTGACTGTTTCTGCTGGTTTTAGACCTCTGTACAGACAGAGGGATGAGGTTGTTTCTGCTGGTTTTAGACCTCTGTACAGACAGAGGGATGAGGTTGTTTCTGCTGGTTTTAGACCTCTGTACAGACAGAGGGATGAGGTTGTTTCTGCTGGTTTTAGACCTCTGTACAGACAGAGGGATGAGGTTGTTTCTGCTGGTTTTAGACCTCTGTACAGACAGAGGGATGAGGTTGTTTCTGCTGGTTTTAGACCTCTGTACAGACAGAGGGATGAGGTTGTTTCTGCTGGTTTTAGACCTCTGTACAGACAGAAGGATGAGGTTGTTTCTGCTGGTTTTAGACCTCTGTACAGACAGAAGGATGAGGTTGTTTCTGCTGGTTTTAGACCTCTGTACAGACAGAAGGATGAGGTTGTTTCTGCTGGTTTTAGACCTCTGTACAGACAGAGGGATGAGGTTGTTTCTGCTGGTTTTAGACCTCTGTACAGACAGAGGGATGAGGTTGTTTCTGCTGGTTTTAGACCTCTGTACAGACAGAAGGATGAGGTTGTTTCTGCTGGTTTTAGACCTCTGTACAGACAGAGGCCAGAGCAGGCTTAGCTTTATTTCTTCATTATTACAAACTTTTTGTTTTGTTTCATTCTGTTTTGTTTCACATTATATTTCCCATGGTTTATTGGAATTCCTTTTTTAATTAAGAGATACTTTCTTTCATAAACACCAAAATTCTGCCCTCTCCACTCTGGTCTCTGTGCCCTTCTCTTGACCCGTCATTTACAATAGTCCTCACCCTAAACATACTGAGATCATTTTGTGTACAGGGATTAAACCTTTTGACTAAATACAACGTTTCATGGAGACTAGCACTGCGCTTAATTCCATAGGGAATTATTTAAGAGAATAAGCATTGGATTCAGTTTACTGAAGGGATCCTGTTACTTTCTTCCATCTCTCTCCACATCCCTCCATGACTGACCCGAGTGCTGAGGAAAGAAAATAGAGAGAGAGAAACAGAGGGAATAGTATTGTTGCACTGGCAGCAAAAAATTAACTGATTAAACTTTGACATATGAATAGAATATTATTATTCTGTCATACATCTCCTGAAAAAAGACTGTGAATTGCATATTTTCAGTTGTTTATAACAGACTAGCATAAATGTAAAATCATAACAGGTAACAACAATGAAACAACTGGGCATTGCATTGTCCCAGGACACTCATTCTAAGCTTTCCTTTTCTCGTTCTTGGTGGGAGAGCACGCTACACTTGATTTCTTTTCTCAACAAAAGAAAGAATTCTCATTTGAAAAGGAGCCTATAAAGGATACTCTGATTTCTACTGGTGTTTGTCTGGTCCTCTGCAAATACTCAGTATCATGACACAGATAAGTTGCATCCATTTTTTATCCTGTGTTAATACAAACTGTGCAACAGAGATTTTTTTGTTCTTTTTTTTCTTCCCTCAACTGCATTGGTGGCCAAGTGTCATGTCCCATTCTTGTCTGGGGTCTCCTTACAGCTCCGTAGAAGAAATGTAATTTTGAATTGTGCCTCTTGATGGAAAATAAGCATGATCATCAGTATGTGGTTTACAAGTCATCTTCACTAAGGTCCTTCAAGAAAAGCTGCTTCAGGGCACTTTTTTGTGTTTTTTACAACCTAGACTCATGTTATATCCATTGCCACATACTCTTGGGCTTGACTTGTGAATGGATATGCTTTGAAAAACAACTTCTTTTATTTGTGCTGTGGTGTGTTATCTCAATCTGTGGTGGTTTTGGCCTCAGTAGCTAAAAGTTCGACATGAATAAATGTTAACATCAGTGGGCTCATCTGGGTCCGGTGTCTTTAGTGTTTTCATCATCTCTTCTTTCTTTCAGGCATCTCCCTTGAAATGGAATGCATCATAACCTCAGAAAATAATTGCAAAACTTTTGTAAATTAGAGGAAGCATTAATTGTGAAAAAATGGCATGCTGTCACCTTCTTTACAACACACAAATACACACTTTTACTGAGAAAGCCTTTTCACTCTTCTAGAGTTATTGTAAACTGTCTCTTTTGAGTATTCTACCAGTGCAGACTTCTGTAACAGTGAATCAGCACAGTTCGGCTGGATTCTCATGGTGTAAATTCTTAGAATTTATTTGTGATGTGCACATTGCAACATGTGAAGCATATGGGAAGAGAACAGAGTTGGAGTGGTAAGGGGAGCTTTCACACTCACACTTGTGGAATTTGCCAAAAGGCTGAAGGAAAAGGGAGAAGGGCTAACAGAGTTGGAAATCATGTTTACGTCACAAAGCGGTGAAGTTATGGTTCCTTTATGACCTACAGTTCCCTACAGTCTGGCAGCTTCTTGTCTCTGACTACAACTTGATCAGCATGATGCAGGCTACTCCCACTCTCACTGTAAAAGGGGGAGAAATATGGCTAATAGAGCAGATCAGCTGTCTGGTTACATAGTGTTTTCCAGTAAAGAAACAGAATCTCCTCTACTTGAATAAGAAACTCTACAAGGATCAGAGTACAGCTGCATTGGGACACAGGAAGATAGTCATTCACTGACACACACACACACACACTTTTTGGTTAAGTGTTTTTAGACACTTGTTTGTGCCTATTTTGCCCACTATCTGGTTCCCCGGAAAAGATTTTGGATTTTTTTGTGCATTTTAAAATGAAAGGAGTTTTGTTGCTGATTTTTTATTGTGTTGGTCTCATATCAACAACACTACACTACTGCTATGAGGAGTCATCCCATTCCTCACAAATGACTGTGACCTCTCCCTTCTGTGCTCTGTTACAGTGGAACAAGACACTCAGCACACTTATCATGGCTAAGAAATAGAGTTTCAAAACACGCAAAAACGTCATACTCATCATGTAGTATCATAATTTTATCTGTGATACTAAAACATCGTACAGCTCACAAGTTTTATGTCAAATACACATTGTACATATTAGTCTCATTTTGTTGAACAAAAATGAATTTTATTTTGCATTTGAATAAATGTGGAACACTGGACTTACTCATTTTTCCCCCTTCCACTCCTGGTTGCATAAGGTTTCATGCAGTGCTTCTGTTTCAACAGAAGGGAGAGCCAAGTCCACACACTTTTCAGATTTTCACCCGTGTACTTCCCTGAGTCAGGTTCAATGTCACTCCACTGAACAGACCAGTAGTGACACAGAGAACATGCAGTGGCAGTGTGAGGGCAGCAAATAATGACCCTCCCTCACAACACTGTTTCTAGGCTGCTAGAACCATCACACAAGTAATAACTGCCTTTAATCTCTCTAGCATAATGCAAAAATATGTGTAAAACCATACATGTTTCCTGTACATTTAAATACGCTAGACACTTGTAAAGGTTGGATATTTCCATCTAATTATTCCATTGCAATAGTTCTGACTGTTTTCAGGGTGATGATATCACTCTTTTAGTGACATTAAGACTGAGTTACTGAAATAAATGTTTGAGATTCTAGAATTAGAATCTCTGTGATCACACACGCACACAGTGTGAGCAGTGAGTTCAACCTCCGCATTTAACCGATCCTATACACTCCAGAAGTGAACACACACACCAGGAGCAGGAGCAGGAGCAGGAGCAGTGGGCAGCATGCCTGCACCCGAGGGGCAGTTTTGGGGTTAAGTACGTTGCCCAAGGGCACTTCAGCCTTGGATGTTTAGGGAGGGGAAAGGGCTGTTCACTCAAGGGGACTGAACCGGCGACCCTCTGGAGGCAGCCCACTTCTCTAACCATTAGGCAGCAGCTGCTAAATACATGACGCATTATACATTAAGAAGGTTGTATATGTAGATAAGAAGTGATCACAGAAGTCCCCATGAACAGAATTAAAAAATGTCTTCATTATATCATTGAAAAAGAACAAATTCTGTCATGATCTTCCCTTGGTAGAAAATCTGTCAAACTCGTAGCATCTCTGTCAGACAGCTCCTTTACATTCAGCAACTACAGTGCATATATGTATATGAGAATACTTTGAATCTCGAACAGACTTGAAAATTCTTCTGTAAGGTTTGATGCAAAATGATTATCTTTTATTGTGCCAAATAAATAATTTCAGAGCTAATGATGAAAGAAGATGTGAGCAGGCAGAGAAATGGTGTGGAAGTTCAATTCTGTTTGTCTATTTGAGTCTCTTTCACTGAGATGGGACCACAAAGCTTGATGGTTACATTGAGTTCTTCACTGACTAGAGGGAAAATTCCAGCTAATTCACACAGTGCAGCTTTCCAAACAGCCCAAAATCTGTCCAATAGTATTTTATGCTATAATGAATGCTTCTTGCCATGAGAGAGATTTTGCAAATATGTGATACTCAAGAAATACACGCTTTTGCAATTATACATCCCCCTACAGCAAGAATTAGACAAATAAGTGAATCATTCTGGGAGATTTTTACTGAAATTTGCAGCCTATGAATCAATTGTTTCACATCTGTATTTCACACTGAGAAACTGACAGTGTAACAGACATTATTGCTGAAAACTAATAACACTTCACAGCATCTGCTATAAGAAATAAAAGCCAAGACTGCCTCTCAGACAGACTGTCATCAATCTGGTGTCTTGACTTTTGGTATGACCAAGCGAAGATACTGTAGGGGGGAGCAAGTGGTTAAGGAACTTTGCCTATCAATAAAAAAAAAACTTCGCCTATCAATAAAAAAAAAAAGATCATTCTGTGGTAGCTATTCACTTTAGCCTACCAGGTCACTGAAGACCAGTTCGTGAACGAAGCTGAGCCTGAGTGGCGCGCGTGCGCGGCCTAGGGGGAAAAATGAAGGAATCACTCACTTAGACAACTTGTAACTCCCGAGTCATACAAAAGCAGTTCAAAATAAACAAATCGTTCACGAACGACACGTCACTATAACACAGTAGCATTATGAGCTACAGAAAGAGCATGGAGATTGCGAGCTTCAGCAAACTGAGCTTCATAAAACAGAGAAGAGTGTTGCTTCAGCGCTCATTTCAACGACGGAGAAGAGATTTCGGAAATTTCGGAAGTTGCTCCAATCCTTCAGTAACATCTCCAACCCTGCACACATACATACCTTTCTAAAATAAACGTAAAGTTGCTGAGCAAATCGCTGAAAGATAAGGTGTTGCCAGCTTTAGATGAGTTTGTAATGAATGTCTATCGCACTGCTGATGTTTCAGTAATGCATCTTTAAATTTTTATTTTGGGCATAACTGATATTCTGATACATTTGAATGTAAGACATTATAGATGTAATAAATCATCACTTGAAGTTACTCACTACTTGAGTAGTCATTTTATGAGATTCTGTTTTACTCATACTCAAGACTTTATTTTGATGAGTACTTTTACTTCTACTTGAGACATTATCCCAGCAAACACGTCCAAGTGGGGCCCACATGGGCTTTACCTGGGTTAGGTGGGCTTCAACTGGGCATGGGCTCAGAGTGGACTTTTAAGTGGGTTGGTGTTGGGGCCCAAATGGGCAACCCAGATGAACATACATGGGCTAGAAATGGGCATACCATTTACACAGCGAACATGGGTACTGGGTGGGTCTCAAGTGGGCTACATTCTCCAAAGTGAAAAGAACAAAAATGTATCTAGCAAGATAATCTGCATATAGGCTATATACGCACTGAAAACATTTTTTTTTATTATTGTTGTTGTTTTGATACTTGGGCTAATGTGCAAATGTTATGGCTGGTAAGTTTACGCCATTTCAATCTAATCGAAATCTAAAAATGGCAACACTAATTATGCAATTTTGCCCAACCAATCCTTTGCGCTTTAAAAGGCGCTTTAAAACTTGTACCCGCCTATTTCATCAACGTCAGATCGTCCACAGTGTTCAACAGCGTTGTTGGCAGGGAGGTTAGAGCGACTTTTGACGCTCTCGCCGCTCTCAGTGTGAGCGTACAGTTACTCGATGTGGAGAGCTGGAGGCCCTTCTTAAAAAGAACGTGAGAACCATTTAGACTCAACTCAGTCAGCTCTGTCTTGCCGTGCTTCAGTGAACGTCAAAATACTGTGTTTTCTCTCCGTATTTACCGTGCAAAATACATTGAGCAGGACGACTTGGGACAGTGAATTTCATTGCATACCAAGCAGACAGTTTTCATTGTGTAATAAACAGAGAAAAGCAAATGAACCGGCAAGGCTATTGATGTAGCTGGCATAAAACAGCGCTGTCTGTAAGGTGCGATGAACAAGCGACAGTGCGTTTCATAGGATATTTGTCGTCCAAAGGGGTGACGTGTTCCATGTGCCTGTCATAAGTCTTTGCTGTTTTAAAGTACAACATCTGTAACACTGTGAAAGCCATAAATGTTTTGGGAGGAGGTTTGTACATATGTAAAAATACCAAATGCTTAGACTGAAATAACATTATGAACATCAGCTTGTTATCAGAAACAGCTGTTACGAAAAACTGTATGTTCACAAGGAAGAAAATTTTACTTGAACCAAATTTAAATTTACATATAGAAAAAAACCTTATTACAAAAACCAGCATGATCTCCGAAAGTGGAAAATAATACGTGGATCCGTGCCTCTGATCCGCTCCAAAATTCAATGGTTATTCCTTGGCCCATGCTTCCACTAAATTTCATGAAAATCGGCCCGCTAGTTTTTCCATAATCCTGACAAATAAACAGACAAACAAACAAACCGCACCGAAAACATAACTTCCTCGGCGAAGTTAGCCTAATAATACATGTGCAACATTTTATAGAGCACTACGTGTTCCATCAACTTGAGCACTCTCCGCGTTCTGTGACGCGTATTCATTGCTGTGTCGCAAACTCCGAATTGTCTCTGGCGTAAATCTCAACAGCAACAAACATTACGTTTATTGTTTGTTACCTCGGAGTTCATAACCAATATTAGCACAGGAAAGGGGGAAATATCGGGCAGATGTCGACATGGTAATCGCAGTGCACTGGTCAGACCGCACAAGGAACTGATTGTGTTTAAACCCCATTGGGATTTTGAAAAGGTTGGATTCCAGTTTACAGATAAAAACAAAAACTCTCTGAGGACATGTACTGGCCATTCTGGTGACGTGTAGGCAAAACCCACAATCGAGGTAAAATGTGAAGTCAATCTGTTGTTTAATCTTTTTTAATTAAAGAAGGACATAGTGAAGACATGTGAACATGTATATGTGACGTACAATACACCTGTTTGTCTCTGCCTGGTCTTCAGTGCAACTGATGTTAACTCACCACCTCACTAAAGCCAGTGCTCAGTGTAAGCCTAAGGTATTCTTACCCTCCATACCACGCACCTGAGTGACCCTACTCACTGTAATGAGCAACAGTACCCGAATATTATACATTATATACAAGAAACACAAAGTACTCATTCATCAGAAACTGCCATGTAAACTTAATTACAAAATTTTTTTAAATATTCCATGGTAAAGCTTCCATTTCAAATGAAATATTGAAAAGAAATCTAAAAAAGACATTCCAGAAAAAGTCTGGAATGCAAATCCAACAAAGAAATGAGGTATGGTAGTTATTTTTTCGACAGTATATACATAAAATCAGCACGTCCCAATACATCATCTTATTTATAAAGAGACATGAGGTCAAAACGGTTGGCTGAATGCAGACCACTAAACCAGAGCCCCATGCAAGGCAGCTGCACTGCTGTTCAAAGAAATGCATTCACTTCAGCTGACAACCTATAAAATTATCTCACACACACAAACGCACACTCATGCAGTTCCAGACACATATACACACTTTACAGTGTGACTCAACTATCTACACACTCTGCGTTTTACAGAAACAAAGTGTCGACCCAGATGGTAGGATTTCCTGTGTCTGGACTGTGCGCTCCTTCGCGGCCCAGAGTTGGTGTGCCCCTTTACAGGGAGATTCTGTGGTGGGAACGTAATGTCTACTGAGGGGCTTTGAAGAGACTCAGGCTCCTTATTCCTTATTCCCCCTACACTCTTCCTCTCTTTCCGCAGTTTTTTAATTTCCCGTCGCTTTCTTCGCTTCTCTGGCCATGTCTGACCTCGCTGCTGCTTGGCCTTTTGGGATCCTTCCAAACACAGCTGCTGTAACCCTAGAGACGCCATGGTAATAAACATAGTCATATATCTAGCATTCTGATTCTGTCATACAGTCGTACCCAGTCTCTCTCTCTGTCATGCACACACACACTCACACACACACACACACACAAACACACCTGTGGCTCTGCTGAGAGTCTGTGCTTGCCGTATCTGAAGATCCTGCTCTGAATCATAAACACACACATATGGAACAGATGGCTTGACTCCACTTTGCATCCTTTTCTGCATGCATTCCTAACAGCAAGACAAGAGATGTTCAGCTTGTGTGTATGAGAGCAAGTGTGCATGTGTGTGTGTGTGTGTGTGTGTGTGTGTGTGTGTGCGTGCACGCATGTGTGCACACGCATCTGCGGGCAGGTTTGTGTGTGTGTGTGCACGCATCTGTGTGCAGGTGAGTGTGTTCACATACATGGCCATAGTGTCCCTGAAGAGCACAGTTGTAGCAGTAAACCGGTTGTCTTCTTGTGTGTTCACATTCTGGTCTGACAGGGACTCCATGCTGTGTCTAAATGTCGGAGAGGCACAGTGTTCAAAACACAGAATTAACACAATCACAGTATTTCTCAGTCTGTGGTGCGTTTTGTCTGTCTCTAGAATATAATAATACACACTCTGACTTTCGCATCTGGCAACATGAGCCTTGGTGTCAAAGGGGAAAATTACCCAACTAACCCATGTCCTCATTATAGCAACTTATCTCGCTGTTTTCAGGAACCTGTTGGGTTTTTTTTGTTTGTTTATTTGTTTTTTCAAACACTAGGATTTTTCTTTTAATTATGTTGATATTGTTCTTATTTCCTCTCTTAGCAGGCAGGACAAAGAATCAAATCTTGAGACAGAATGTAAAACTATTCATGCTTGGCCACCCAGGTAGTAGCAGACTGACTGAACACATAAACAACACTAGTTTAAAAAAAAGTCAAAATATCAGTTAACTGTAATAACACATCAGACTAATGCAACTGATGACTTCATGATCCTGGTGACAGTCTCTCATCGCCACAGGATCTGTATGACTGCTAGGCTGAACTTCTCCATTATCTCTACTGCAGTCCACTATCCACTGAAACGCAATAAACACTTGGGCTAATCTTAATGTTTGTCCAGAAACCAGTACCTAATTTCTAGATTTAGACATCTTTAATCTCCCCTGACATTTCCATTAGTTCAGATTTAGAAACAGCAAAGAAACAGAATTTTCAACGCGATGAAAGAATGAATGTTTATCACAGCTAACAGCAAGTTAAATTCTAATCAACAGAGCTAGTAATATATGTATCTTACTGGCAGCTGATGCAATGCAGAACAAATATGTACTACAAAATCATTCTGGGGTTATGTGATGTCCAACTACAACAAAATTAAAGCTGTGCTGATAGCAGTACATGTCGGGTGTGAATACAGTATCTAAAAGCATTAAGACATTGGGTAGATCTTAGATACATGTCTCACCGTTAGATGATACTGTCTCCAGCTGTCTGGGCAACTCTACAGCAGACATAAAGATGAGAGGTCAGGCTTCAAAAAATGAAAAACAAATCTAGAAATGAAAATATGAAGGAGACAAAAAAAAAAAGCATACAAACTCACATCCTGTAGATGCCCAGACCTTCCACAGCGAGAACAGGGCTGATCACAGTATGTCTGCAGTGGGCAGGCCAGCTGTGTGCGCACTGTTTGTTTGTGGGATGTGAGTGTGTGTGTCAGGAGTCCACACACAGGGCAGTGTTGCTGTGGACAGGCCGAGAGGAGGTGTCCCCGCTGTCCACATAACACACAGCACATCTGCCTCTGTAAAACAAACGTGCACACACACACATTAACAAAGCCATAACACACACACTCATTAACAAAGCAGTGCACAAGTGCTGTGCCAGGAGTGTAACAACTGTGGTAAATCAAGACAAAAAGGTCATAGAGACCTAAAAGACTGTGGGTTTGATTTCAACCATAATACTACATAAGAACGTATCTGTAGTGTGTTTATACCTTGGGAGCAGGGCAGCTCCAAGTCTTGTGTCCTCTCTTTCGGCAGTTTGAGCAAAACAAGTCCTCTTGGAGCGGGAAGTAGCGGGGTGTGCGGCTGGAAAACTGGGTATGATAAAAGAGGAGAAACTACTGTGAGGTGATACGGAGAGATGTCAGCGGCATATTTTTCTGAAACACAGACCACTCACGGACCTCTCCGTCTTTGCGTTTATCTCCTCCTCTACTGCCGCTCTCTCGATCCTTCTCTGAGACTACCCACAGTTTTGTATTATAGTTTTCTTCATTCTTTTCATCTAGGAAAATAAGACTTTCTTACATAAATACACTGCAGCCTTTAAAATAGCCTGTGTGCGCTGTTACTATCGCACGCTAGAAGAGAACTGTATTAACAAGCCACGTACTCAGCAAAGATGTTGACGTCCACAATTTCCTAACTCATAAAAGAGTGATGTTTTACCGTCCGTGTCCGAACAACTGTAACTTAGGTTGAGCTGTATAGTCCGGTCTGCCTCCTCCTCTTCCTCTCCCAAGATCATCCAATGCTCAATCTCAAAGTCTGATTCTCCTTCACTCCCCTCTTCGCTACCTCTCTCGTCCGCACTATCGGAGCTGAGCTCCGAATCCGGCCAGGACAGATCAGGCGATCTGTCAGAACTAACAAAACTCCAGCTGTCGTACTCATGTTCTTCATCTACCACGTATTCGCAGTGCATGCCACCCGCTACTGCTGCCTCGAGCGAAGACACGTGGGCACTAGGTCTGCCTCAATCCAGCGGTCGTAAAAACATTAAGGAATCTGTCCAAACCCGTAGAGTGAAAGAAGTGTAAAGGTCAACGTTTTGATTAAATAAACAAAAAGGAAACCTCAGTACACTTTTGTCATGTACACACAGCACGTGCGGCCCAGTTTTCATCTGAAGTCGGTCAAATCTTCACCTTACACTCAGTTTCCTCGAACCTCTGCTGAGAACGCCGCAAAGCTATGCGTCGAAAAGTGTTCTAAGAACGCAGCCTCTTTAGTGTTGAAGAATAAACACCCGAAACACTTCTTCGTATGTAGAGGGATCAAGCGGCAGCTGTCCTCCAATCTCTAAAGACAAAAATAGTTTAAAAACTATTGCTGTTTCTGCATACCTTGCCCAAGAAAATCCGAACCATTTTGTTGGCCGACAAAAATATTTCCTGGATTTCACGTGTACTATTAGTTGGACGACTACAATCACTTACTGTGTGATGCTTTCCTTTACAATGAGAGTACAAATCACTTCCCTTCTGTACCAAAAGTAAGAAGAAAAAAAAACATACACACACACACACACACACACACACACAACCTAAATACATACAATTCTGCATGGGTATGATATAGTGTGTCCATGTTACTGAAGTTCTCTGCCAATGTGTCCCTGAATTGTCTCAGAGAAAACTCGCGGACTTATGAACCATTCACCCTCATGTTGGCATCAAGATTTAAATTTGAAACAGAAGAGAGGCATTTGTAATAATTATCAGATCACATTGTATGAAATATGTATTAAATTGCATTAAACTAACTAAACGTAGGCTATACTTTTAATTATCGCTACTGAATATCAGAAAGAGAGCATCCCATGTTCTTCAACATGATTGACTGTAGCCAGTCTGTAGCCTTGAATTGCCGTTTGGCATTATAACATATCTATCTATAAATACATTTATAATTACTAAGTGGTTAACACATAGTCATGATTCCATCAACCTAAACAAGTTTCTTGATTTGTTTGGCAAGAAAATTGTAAGACACTTCACAGAAACAGCCAGGTCAGCAGTAGTTCTGCCATATGAAACATTAACGGATGGCACACAAGCTTCCCCTGGGAAAGGGCAAGAATCGGTGTGTCTAAGGTTTGTGTATCATAACCTGGTGTGTCATAAGGTGTTTGTTGATCTACATGAGGTCTCAGGTACATGTGGGGAGGAAACTGACAAGGTAGCATCTGATGTCTGCTTACCACTAAATTTGCTCCTGTCAGGATTACAAGGTCAGAAACATATCATAGAGCTGTCAGTATAGCAGGTAAATATTCTTTATCAGAAAAAAAAAACACAACAACAGCCTTTAGCTTTGTACTTGGAGCACACACCACGTTAATCCTGCTGCACAGACAGCAATCATTTTCCAACAGTTTGGTGAGGATAGTTGTAAGACCTTTGCAGTTTTAACACTTTTGACATGTTTTGTGTTTTCTGTATTTTTCAGCATATCAAGACAGTGAAAAAGAAAAACAGGCAGGGGTGTGCCTACAGACATCCTGAAAAAGGTTGCAGTTGAGGTCAGAAAGAAAAAATCAGTCGCGTTTGATCAATAAGGGTCAGTGTCTCTGCCATATCTCTTTGGACAGATATTGTAAAGCTTTACAAAAGGTTCAGAGAAGGAACAGTCCTGTATCAGTCACCATGGCAGTACACATACGTAACACACTTGAACACATGATTACTACATCAAGATGCACACTGCATATGATACAGCGTGTTCCAAAACACATCAGTACTGAGAAAAACCAATCATTACACACAATAGAGGTCAGGATCCAGGCAGCTGTGCACTTGGGAAGGGGGTTGGGTAAAACTGGACAAAAAGTCACAGTTCATTTTGAAATTTAAAAAAAGTGGAAAAACAATCAAATAAAAGATGAATAACTAGAGCAGGCAGATCTCTCTGAACAGTTTAATACAGAACTTCAAAAATGATACAGCACAAGGGACAAGCTGACTCCTCCAGTTCTGACTGTACCAGCATGTTTTGCCGGAAGTCTACCAGTCATCTTAATAACTGAGTCACATTACTTAACTGTCTTACATCTGTGCACTGCAGTATTGAGTAATCCTTCAACGTATCTCATTACATTTCAGACGGAGAGAACAACCATTGCTCTCTTCCCCTCACAAATCACATCTAAAATTAATCAAACGTGAAATTAGCACATTTAAATAAAACACACATTGCACCATCTAGATAAACAAAATATGCCCATACCTAAAAACAATGCCTGCAGCACTTGGTTATAGGTGGAATCAGGGAATATTGCACAAAAACTGTCACATGGACAACTTAAGTGGGTAATCTCTAACACTTTAAACATACCAAGCATCACGGCGCGGTCATCAGTTCTCAGCGCATCTACAGGCACAATACATGTGTTTCTCCGTTGATCATGGAAGGACAAAGACCTCACAAACTCACAAATACTTTGATTTCACAAAATTACCATCAGTTCCGAACACAAGCAATATGGTCAAAACCGTCACTCACCTCCATAGCTTTCAGTGAATGAATCAACACCAATGGATCAACAAAAGCAATGGTGCTGTATAAATGAAAGTTTTAATCATCACCTTGTAGTTAGCATTACGATTAATGTCCTGTCTGGATTCTCTGCAGGAACAGCTGTCTTCATTACCATGTATTAAGACAGACAATGGCATCTCTCTAATCTCTCTCTCCCTTTTCTTTTTTATTGTGAAGGGTAACCATTTTATTTACTTTGTGAAAGATATGTAGCATTAGTCCTGCAGTGCCACTGGGGCTGTTTTCTATTCTGCTGATCCAATCTAAGTCTTAGACAAGGTTGTGTTCCTACACACTCATAGTAAAGCTATGTCTGCATGTCTAAAACCAACTACAGTGCGCAATATCTAATAAAAACTACTTTGACCCTTAAAATCACACACACGGTTAAGAGACTGGTCTGTCTGAGTCTGTCACCGGACACGGTCCCCTGAGAAGAATTACAATCACTGAGAAAACACAGACTAGTCCACAGCAGTAAACCATAGTATTAAAAGGACTGAAAAAGAATTCATACACCACAGACAGGAACCACCACATGCACCGCCACACCCAACACACACAGCACCAGACAACACCAAAACATAATGCCAGAGGCCAGACAAGCCACGAGAGCAGCAAACACAATGTCGTCCACATCCACACCGTAGCCGTCAAAAGAGAACAGACTCCGGGATAACAGGTTCCTGCAAAAAAAAACGGAAGAGGATTCAGTTTGCACAAAACAATTGCACAAACTTTCAAACCAGACAAAGACTCGGTGAGTGTTTCCATTGATCTTGCCATTATACAGTATGTTTACAGATCTGTAGGGAACAGTTAGCGGAAGACAAGTAGACAGTTTATTCAGAGTTTATTCATGCTAGACGCTTTAGGTAATAGCGTCTGCGAAATGAATTTATGTAAATGTACTAATCGTTTTATTGAAAATTTGAAAGCATCAGAGTTTCCAATGATTGTTCTTGTCACTCTGGTATTTGAACATTAAATATAGACTTTTTGAATATGCATAAGATATAGACTTATCGAGAGCTAAGAAATGTAACAATACAAGAACATAAAATTATTGTGTGCTGTATGATGGGACATCTATTCACAAAATTGATTTAAAGAAAGAAAGAAAGAAAGAGAAAAAAGGGAAACCTAATTGTACAACATTTGTTTGTTTGCTTGCTTGCTTAATTTTCCTATTACCAGCTTTGAATGACATCATAATCACCCTCACTGGTTAATCAGGGGTAGAACTTTCATTAGAGTCAAAAGGGTGAGGGGTTTCTCTGGCTTTTGACTAATCCAACTCTTTTATTCCACAAATCTCTTTCTCTCTCTCAGTGGTGAAGTTAAGGAAGTTTGTTGGGAACTTTGGAGATCGCAGTTGGTGTTGGTAAGATCACAGACAGTCCAGGAGGGCCTTTTTCCTTTTTTATTTTTTCAGTTGTTAAGGTTGTAAGATAGAATTTGTATGTGTGCGAGATTATTTTTTCACTGACGCACACGATCATGGCCTTGTCCACGAGTTTCCATGAGAAAATAGCGATAATCTTACCCAGAACATAACATAAAAGGGCATGAGCTGGTGGCAACAAATTCATTTCAGCTTTATGCTACGTTCACCAATTCTTCCTCTGTGAGACACGATGTAAAAATCTCCAAGCCACACTTGCACCTGCTGGATAAGGAAAAAGAGGATTCCTCTCTAGATATGACATGAATGACCTGTCATTGTTGCCATTGTTCTCTAAATGAGGATGTTTCTCTTTTAAAATACAACATGGCACAAAATCCACCAGACAGAGAGCACTGATTCAGTGTCCCTCAGTTCATTCCAAAACACTGTGTCTTCTATACACTGTTCAGTGTCTGCTCCACACACACCTGATCCATCTGATACTAAGCTGAACGTAATTTTTCACTGGCGCACAAGTCTGAGGAGACAGGATGAGAGTTGACAGCAACTGAATGTTCAAACAAACTCTGAGAAATTCTGAAAATTCTTTAGGACGCTGTTTCGTTTGTAAGTTATTCAGTGATGCCTGAAGAACGAGGAAGAGGGCTGGATAAAGGAAATCCTTTACTGGAAATCCTGCAGAGACTGGACCTAGCAGTATGTCGAATCAAATCAGACAATAGTGAATTATGTACAGTATCACAAACTGGCAGGATTATAATCTGTCTAACACTCACTGCTTCTCTCATTATGAAACATGTCTGTGATGTGTAGTGAGAAGTAAGAAGGGTGGAGTCTGAAATGGAGTGATTTTTGTGAGTGGCCGTAACTAATATGAAAAGACAAATACGAGTCTTTCTTTAGAAGTCTCTTTTTCTCAAAATCTCCCCCATAAAGCAACAGAATCAGCATACTGATCTACAACTATTCCTCAGTACATGAAACTCCAGGCCAGACATGGTTGAGTGAGAATATTTCTGTGTGTGGCAGTCTGTATGCAATTTTTCTTTAAAGGCCCAAAGGTGAAGTGTAAAGTCCAATAGGGCTGTAAACAAGGAGTGAATTACTGAGCAGCTTCCTCATTCTATTACACACTCACAGTGTGAGAGAGAGAGAGAGAGAGAGGGGTGAACATGAGAAAGATAGGAGCGCGTCAACTGAGTGCTATGTGGGAGTGTGTGAGGTAGAGCGAGTGTGATAGAGAAAGAAAAAAAAAGAAAAAAAAGAGAGGATTACACCAAGAAGACCAAGGAATAAGGAATACAAGCTGTGAATGAGTGTTGGTGTGAGAAGGACTGGGGTGAGAGCTGACATTTGAACTGGTCCAAAAACATGGCAGCTCCACCACGAGTGGTTTTCCAGAGGAGGGACAGAGTCACCGCTCTGCCCCTGTACCACAGCAGGTATCTGTTCAAAAAATACACCGGAGAGAGGGTAAGACTTCAACAGAGCCGTGTGTGTGTGAGCAGAGCACCGTCGTTTAATGACCCACTGTTTGGCTGTTTTCCCTCACAGAATTTTTAACGACTGTACTGACTTTGAATTTAAGAATGTGGAGATTCTCGACAAATATTGTCTGGTTGGAACATGCAATATGTTGTCTTTTTATGCCGTGTTGTTTTCGACTGACTTTATGGACAGTGCTTTCATTGATCTGTAATAGTTACATGATGTCTTGGCCAGTGTTACCTGTGAGGCCTGAGAAATGAGCAGAGAGAGTAGAGATAACAGGAAGTCCAGAGTGTTCAAGGGGGCAAAGTGTTCTATATTATTTCTCCATTATCTCTTTCTTGCGACATGATACAAAAATTTCCGTACCACACGTGTACCAGGTGGATTTAGAAACATGGGGTTCCTTACTAGATATGACATAAATGATTTCTCATTGTTCTCTTTGGTCCACTAGGCATTTTGAGCTGATACACTGTCAGTCCAGTCCTATACATTGTGTCTGTCTCTGCTCCAAACACCTGACTGAACTAAAATTCACCTGCTGACAACAGTGTGCCGACGGAGTCGGGGCTAAATGGCTTTATCAATGGAAGAGGCAAAAACTGTTCATTTAAAAGTCATGCAAAGTCGTTCTCTTTTTTCTCTGCCAGGACTTTAAGAGTTTCTTTGCTGAACTGAGAGGTTCCACCATTTTTCTGTACTCTGATGAAAAAGAGCAAAAGGTCAGGAAAAAAAAGAATGAAAGAAACTTTTCCTAACGTTAAGCTCAAATGCACTCCTCAGACAATAATATCAGTAATAAAAATAATAACAGACACCTGTGGACATGTTTTGTGTGTTTCAGTACTGTGAAAGGCTAGAGGTGCATAACCTGAAATCACTAAAAATGGACTCTTCCTCATATATGAAGAACAAACCTGTCATTTTCACACTCACACTACATAACGAGGAGGTGCAACTAAAGGTAAAAGTAAACAAAAAGAGAGAGTAACCCTAACCCTAACCCTAACTTAAACTGAGATTTATGCTGTTTTGTGTGTGCATGTACGTGTGTGCTTACATGTGCGTGCATGCTTCTCTTTAGATTGAAAACCCTAATTATGCGGAGGAATGGAGAGGCTTCATCCACACCGTGGCGAACGTGAGTACTTTGAGTAAAATTCAAACACAGAGCATAGAAGAAGGTTACATACTGAACTGGACTGAGTAACTTCGACACGTGATGCCCGTGGACTTTGCATTATAAGTGCAGTTTTGAAGTAGTGAACCACTGTCACCTGTAGTTTTTATTGCTGTGACTCAGGTCCAAGTCAGTGAGGAGAGAAAAAGGAGGAATATAAAATCTGGTTTTGCAGTGGCAGTGTTGAAGAATCTGGACACTCTTCATGGCACATCAAGTGAAAACGTAACACGGCTGGTTTAGTCTGAGTTCGAAATCCTCCTCTTTTACACAGCCAGAGAAAGACTGGCCACTGATTCATAGGATGCGCATCTTCTGCTGAAGCCAGGATATTTTTTACCTTATTGATCAAACAAATAAACTCTGGAATGAAGAATAACCAGGAGCTGCTCTGTGATTCTTTCAGTTGAAGAACAGTTGCGTGAAAGAAATTAGTGTTTTGATGATTAGGTGATAAAAAAAAAAGTTTCCACAGCTCCGATCCTAGGATGTTCCTTGTATTGCTGTAAACTAATGAATTATAATACATTTTTTACGGCTGTCGACAAACTGTTGGTGCTCCGTCCCCCAGTTAGAAATCCCATCGGAGCTGCAGTTGCTGCCAGGTCAGATTTTACGACTGGAGGAAATTCTGGTTGATGAACGCAAACGAAGAGCTGCCTCATTCAGCCATAACCCTGACCTGCCTCTCGGAAAAACAGCCTCCAAAGCCAAATCCCAGCACGACTACCGCCAGCCTCAGACTCCAGAGTTAGCAACTTCTCTGTTACTGCAATACACTCACAATTACATTTGAATAAACTCCTTTGTATGCAGGCTTCACGGATTTTCTTTCTCTCTCTAGATGTTTTTATGAAGTCTCTCGTGAACAAGCTGAGAAGATGCTGGAGGAGCATCCAGAGTATGGCAGCATCATCATGCGTCCATCAGCACATGCCGACTATGCCGTCACAATCAGACAGCAACACCCCAGGTACACACACACACACACACAGCCTCAATGCCGGACAGATTTATCCCAGATACTGCCTCTCTATATCTCTCATTTTCTCTGTCTCTCACACACAAACGTTACCATCAGACACACCTGAACCAGGCACATGACCATTATGAGACAAGTAGATAAACATATTGTACACACACCCCATTGACCAGCACATCTACACCACGGTTCATTTGTGTGTGTGTGTTTGTGTTTCAGTGGTGCTTTGCTGAGAAACTATAAGATCCACTCTAGCGACTGTGGCTTTGTCATCAAGCTGGACGACCCAGTAAGTTCTAATCTATACAACAGTTGAGTTCTAATCTAATCTATACAACTATTGGGTTGCACATGTGTCAGTTAAGTTTGCTCAAAGAGATTGGTTGCTGTTTCTCAGGTGACTGTACCCAACTTATCAGATGTTGTGGAACACTTCCTCAAGGAGACAAACAACAAGCTTAAGCCATTCGTTAAAGTCCAACAGTATGATACACGGATAGGTACAAAAATCTCCAAATCACTGTTCCTTTTCAGTTAAGACTGCGGCAACCCATTCTACCCATCAGCAATATGGGAGCGCACTTCATACTAAGTCCTTACATTACCCTGGGCATGGGTATGTGTGGAAAAAGCTCAAATAATGTGTTCTGTATCGCAGAGCTACCCCCACCGGACTGTTCCACACGCCAGGGTCCCTCCCATGATTCGAACATCCACTCCAATTACAGATATGCCCCTAAAAAACAGTAAAGGCACAGGTAAGACCCTCTAAGTCATGTGACTCACAAATTTTGACTCTTTCACACACACACTCACATATATACATGATATAACATGACCAATCAGTCACCCCTTGATTGACATTAGATATGGGAATACTGGTGACCGATACAATCTAATTGGCAGTATTTATGGATTCATTATGAACTGTTTTTCATTACTAGGTGTGGGGGTACAGGTAACTGACAATCTGGTAATATTTACAGATTGTTTTTTATATCTAGCTGTGGGGATAACAGGGAATTGAAATAACTCAGTAGTTCTTTACAGATTGTTTTGGATCACTTGCTATCGGTATGACAGACCTACGTAGCTAAAAGAACATATGGATTGTGATGGTAGAGCCTGTGATGGTATTGTCAGGGTGAGCTGCCGTCTGTTCTGCAGAAAAGGAGGGAGAAGACGGACACTGGACAGTAGCGTGGAGACAACACAAGTCCGAACCACCGTCCGCAAGAGTCAAAGTGCAGAGAAGAACCTGTTTATAAAGGAATGTTAGGTCACAGTTGGAGAACAAAGGCTTTCACAAAAAAAAAAGAAAAAAAATACATGACACAGTGAAAGTGTTTGAGGGATGTTTATTAATCACGTTTCCAAGACGTCATCAGATCAGCCACCGTGTTTGTTTTTTGAGCACTAATCTTATGCCTTATTCAATGTTATATTTATCACGTTATCTTTATGCATTAATAGTTGCTTTTTCATATGATATTTTTAATCGAGTTATGTTTTAATGACATTTCACCCAAATACTGATGGTGGAACTGCAGCTCTCAAGAGTGGACAATGCTCATACACTCACTCTCACACACACACACACACACACACACACTTACTTCTCGCTTAGTGTTGTAATATTAAAATCTGTCTTTCTTTTTTACTTTTTGTATTTGATAAACTCTCCTCATCTTTCCTGGTCCACTTTTTAGTATTTCCTTCTCAATTTTAAATATTTCATAAAATAAAAGCAAGGGATGAGACAAAAACAAGAATAATTTAACATTTCAGGAAGAAAAAAACACAAATAATAAATTAACCCCCCTGAACCCGCCTATACTGTCGCTATGGTTACTTCTCTGTGAGTGACAGCTGTAGTATCCTCTCAAGCTCCTCCTCCTCTTCCCTCCTCTTCCTGTTAAGTGAGAAATGGGAATGCCTTATTAGTTTCTGAAAAAGTCTTACAGATTACGCTTGGAGAAACGGGAGCAGTCATAGACAGGATCCTAATCTGTACATCTCACCTGTCCAGCTCCTCCTGCTCTCGACAAGAGAGCTCCATCGCTATGCGCAGCTGTTCGTCAAAGCTGGTTGCTACGGCAAACGTAGCCGATCCCCGAGGCTCGGCCAATGAGCTGTAAGAGGGAGAGGAGTGAAGGGCGGGGTCAGAAGGTAACCCTGATGGGCTCTTGGCCGCGTCGGCCGAAGCTCCACCCTCTCCTCCAGCCAGAGAGAGAGACAGAGACTCCTGAATCGCCCTGTTACAGAGGGAGAGAGAGAGAGAGAGACACATTTTACACGTTTCACCAGAGCCAAAGATGATCCAATCCAACTCCATCCACAGACACAGTGACAAACCTCCCACATTCACACACCTCTCCAGCTGAGAGTCCTCCTCATACTGCGGTGGCTGGGAACCAGGGCGCGTGTTGGTCAGGGCCTCCCATATAGTCACCTACACAGAGAGAGAGACAGAGAGAGAGAGAAAGAGGGAAAGAAAGAGAGAGTGAGGGAGAGAGAGAGACAGAAAAGGGGACTGGTGGAGAGCTTCCAGTTTAGAAATCGTGTACAAAGTGACAAAGTTCATCTGCATTTGGTGAAAATGAGCTGAAGTATTCTTTATATTGCTAACAGTGGTCTCAGCAAAATACATAGGAGAGCAGGCACTGTGAGTTAAGGCAGTAATGATTTGTGGATTTGAATTTGGATCGAATGTGCATGTCGCCACCTACTGGCATGGGTGGAAAATCAGGTGGAGCGAGGTGAAATGTGTGGGTGGATTACCTGGTCGCTCTCTGTGCCAGCGTCTAAAAGGCTCTGCTGGATGGCAAACTGCAAGAGGTTGTCGTCCTCGTCTCTCAGCGGCTCGCTGCGGCCCGGTCCAAGCGTGGTGTAGTCCGGGGGGGGCTCAAATACGGACTGGTCCACTTCACAATGTAGTGGAGGGGGTAACTGACCTGGGATCAGATGCGGGGGAGAATGAGAGATATAGAGACCATGTGAGTCAAGGCAGGAATAAATAACTCTGACTACTGACCCTGGGTAGAATCCTAGGCCACATATTAAGGCCAAAACAAAGGCCCCATTTCTTGTGATAGACAGCTGAGTGTATAATGAAATTCAGTGTGTGGTAAAAAGTGTCCGGGCTGTGTCCACACTAAACTGAGATCTGACGCTAACCAGGGGCAGTGTACCACAGTACCAAGACAGCCAGATCCACTGCCCCCCAGATCAAACCTGCGTCTATGAAACATGATGTGGCTTTGGAGTTTGTGATTAATGTATCTGCACGTAGAAGGCAAACTATAAGCTCAAAGAAATCAGGCAACTCAGCCAGCATCTGTCCACTAGGCGGGGCTGTAGTGTTAAGACAGCTTTGAAAGGGAGCATTTTGTGCTAGATTTCACATGGATTTGAGCTACTTCCATAAATAGGAAGCCTCACTTTGAACCAGTCAGTGTTGCCCTTTTGGTACCTATTCTGATTTTCTTCTGTAACTGTTTATCTTTCTCCCTTCAATTTCTTTACCATCTTGTTCTTCTTGCACCCCATTAACTGCTGTTTACAGTTAAAACATGTTATTTACTTATTAACGAGACAGCTTCAAACCATCCATTGAAAAGAATATGAAAGATTCTTTTCGTTTCACATTTAACGCTGATCACACGTATTGGCATTAATTATAAAACACGCCAAGCACGAGAGAGCAAACACTAATGATGGTAATGATGATGAAGAAGACGATGGTCTTTACCAGTCTCGGATGGTCCATGCGGCGTGTGAACGGTGACAGAACTGACTGGCTCATCACAACCACAAAGGTTACTGAAGGTCACGCGTGCGTTCAACACATGGAACAGTGGGATTTCTGAGACAGACAAAGAATCAAAGATTTATATTTCATTTCACACACTCATTCATTCTTCTCTCGTCTCTTCAGCCTTTGCTCTTTATCACTCACCTATCTTAACTGGGAACCCGGGCGGCAGGCGCAGGGTGATGAAGTCCCTCAGTTTGGCAAAGTGAGCATTGGAAATGGCCATGAGGTCGATGATGGGCGTGACCTGCTCAGCCAGTGAGAGAGGATGAGCCTCACTCAACCACAGAGTTGCCTTAAACCTGACACAGACAGAGAGAGAGAGAGAGAGTGTGAGAGAGAGAGAGAGAGAGAGAGTGTGAGAGAGGGAGAGAGAGAGAGAGAGAGAGAGAGAAGGATACAAAGAGAAGGGAGAAAGACACGGGCAGAAAGAGTAAGAAAAAAGATGTAAGGAGTGAGAGAGAGAGAAACATTCCAAGAGACACTGAAAGAAAGATTAATTGAATCTACTGAACGTGTCGCTGAGGTGAAAACAGACATGAAGTGTTTTTTTGTGTTGCCATAGAGATGACACCTCTGCACTTTGCTGGTAAGCTCAATGGGTCGGCCGATATCTCGTCCATTCAGGTTGAACTCGGCGTCGAAATATTCCTCCGCCGTTATGGCCGTGGGGTTATGGGGGCTGGCACACTGAGACACCTGACTCTGACAGCCAATCACAACAGTCCTCAGTCAACACACACAGATCAAACCATCACAGTCCACTAAGACATCAATACTGGTCAAATAAGCAATTCATCAGCGTGGAAAGCATCAACATTACTAACCCCATTATGGGCCACATGCTGCTCCGCTATTCCCAAAAATGACTGGAGAGGGGTTTTAGAACCTAGGAGAGAGAGAGAGAGAGACAGAAGGATAGACAGAGACAGGGGAGATGAGACAGAAAGAGAGTTTGAGCAATAGGAAAAGAGTGAAACATTCTGATTTTGTTCAGATTTTCTCATTTTCACTCTAAGAAGGTGGAGGAGGACAATTGTTTCCTGTAAGTATCCACAGTGTGGAGTAGGAAAATGGTGGGTAGCGTCAGCGAAATAATCAGGTAAACAGAATAAAAATAAGCAGTGAAAACAAAGCATCCAAGTATGCAGGCTGAGTGTGGTGTGCGTCTGTGTGTGTGTGGACTGAGTGTGCTGTGGTGTGTGTGTGTGTGTGGACTGGGTGTGATGTGGTGTGTGTGAACTGGGTGTGGTGTGGTGTGGTGTGTGTGTGTGTGTGTGGACTGAGTGTGCTGTGGTGTGTGTGTATGTGGACTGGGTGTGATGTGGTGTGTGTGTGTGTGGACTGGGTGTGATGTGGTGTGTGTGTGTGTGCGTGTGTGTGTGAACTGGGTGTGATGTGGTGTGGGTGTGTGTGCGTGTGTGTGTGAACTGGGTGTGATGTGGTGTGGTGTGTGTGTGCGTGTGTGTGAACTGGGTGTGATGTGGTGTGGTGTGTGTGTGTGCGTGTGTGTGAACTGGGTGTGATGTGGTGTGGTGTGGTGTGTGTGTGTGTGTGTGTGTGTGTGTGTGAACTGGGTGCAATGTGGTTCGTGTGGTGTGTGTGTGAATACCTTTGCTCCTGGACTTGTCCTGGTCAGACAGATGTTCTGTGCGAGATCGAGTCACCAGCTCTACATTACTGGCACTGTAAACCTTAACACAACACCAAAAGCTCTCATGAAAACAGACATACTTCACATTGACTGCAAAATAAACTGTTGGATAGTCTGATGGATGGTCTGAAAGTCCAACTCCACATCTGAAAACTACCCAAATCACCTGCAAGGAAATATCTGAGCCCCAAATTTGTCAAAATACCTCAAATCTCTGAGCACATTCACAACGGTGTCTCACAGCCACTGACAATGCTCAGAAAACTATGTCTGTGTATCTTTATTTGATATCATAACTCAAGACTAAGGCTTTGGAGTCTGACGTCATTTTGGACGTTTTGCCATAGATTTAGTTTTGTGTTTGTTTAGACCATAAAGTGCTTCCATTTCCCTTTATGCATCTTTTTCAGCACACCCTCTGACAGAGGTCTGGCCCCTCTTTTTGTCAAGATAAGACACTATGCAACTCTCAATAGTTCAAAATACAAAGCAATTTAAAAACCCTGCTTTAGAATTTCAGAAGTCATCAACAGGAAAACACAGGATTTTTCTGCATGTCTTTATTGCAAAAAAAGGCAGAGATACAGCGAAAAATGCAACAGGGGTCAAATAAAATTTACATTGCCAGTAATAATTTTACATAAAACTCACGTTACAATAACTCCACTTTGGGAGCCCGAGTCCGCACTTTTGACTAGTTCTTACTGACTGTTGCTGCTTTGCTCTTCCAGGGCAGTATTATTCCAGTGTGATTAAGGTATGTCATTTATCATATCTTCATGGGGTCAAATAGTCAAGTTTTCACCAGAGCAGCCTCATTCTCTCACTTAAAAACAAGACCCTGTATCAACAATCTTGAGAATGTTCTCACAAATGTTCTAAACCTTAAACCACATTGAACTTTACTGAGACCAGAGTAAACCATACCACGCTAAACCGCACCACACTAAACCACACCAAACCAGACCATGCCAAACACCAGCCCACGCTAAACACCAGCCCAAGCTGAACCAGACCACCACACGAAAACACACCACACCAAACCGGTCCGGACTGGAACTGTGCTATCCACGGCAAACAGACTACTAGTGCTAAAAGACACCATGCAGCTGGTCAGTCTGAGGTGGGTCATGGCAGATCTCACCTTTGCCTCGTAGCCACTCACAACCTCTGTCTTCTCCGAACGCCAACCCCAAATACCAGACTTATTCCTGCACAAAAAGGACAAATACACACGTTAACAAACTGTATGTGTGTGTGTGTGTGTGTCTGTGTGTGTGAGAGAGAGAGACAGTGTGTGAGTGCATATGTGTGTGTGTGTACATGTGTGTGCATCTTTCAAAGGCAATATTGTGTGTTGAGGTCTGTGTGAGTGTGTGTGTGTGTGTGTGTGTGTATGTTCAGGTGTGTGTGTGTGTTTTCCTTCCGAAGGCGATGCTGCATGTGTCTGTGCAACTGTGCGTGTGCACCTTTTGAAGGGGATGTTGCATGTGTTGAGATGTGTGTGTTGAGGTGTGTGCGTGTGTACCTTTCGAAGGCGATGTTGCGTGTGTTGAGGTGTGTGGAGACGATGGGTGAGGTAAGCCTCTGTGCTGTGTTCTCCTGTGAGGGAAGCATGGCTGCAAGGAGAGATGGAGCATCTCGCGGGGACAGAGACAGAGGTTCTGTATACACCACCTGTTTCTCATGATCCACCTCCATCACCATTGCTCCACTCTCTGAAACACGCACACACACCAACAACCTGTATCAAACAAACACTACCACACACACAGAGTCATAATCCACACACACAAACACACACACACACGGCAGCAACCCGTATCAAACACTACCACACACATGCAGTCATAATCCTGTAACACACAGACACACGCACGCACACACACACACAGACAACAACCTGTATCAAACAAACACTACCACACACACACAGTCATAATCCTGCACCCCCCCCCACACACACACAAACATGTGGCAACAACCTGCATCAAACAAACACTACCACACACACAGTAATAATCCTGTAACACACACATACGGCAACAACTGTGTAGCAAACACTACCACACACGTACAGTCATAATCCTGTAACACACACACACACACACACACAGACAACAACCCGTAACAACATATCAAACAAACACTACCACTCACACACAGAGTCATAATGCTGTAACTAACACACACACACCAACAATCAATGTGAAATAAACACCACCACACACACAGTCATATTCCTGTAACACACACACACGGCAACAACCCGTATCAAACAAACACTACCACAGAAACACAGTCATAATCCTGTACCCCCCCCGACACACACACACACACAGCAACAACCTGTGTCAAACAAACACTACCACACACACACACATACAGCAACGATCTGTATCAAACAAACACTATCACACACACACAGTCATAATCCTGTAACACACACACACACACACACACACACAGAGCAACAGCCCATATCAAACAAACACTACCACACACACGCACAGTTATAATCCTGTACCCCACACACACACACACCAACAACCCATATCAAAAATATATTACCATACACAGAGTCATAGTCCTGTAACACACACACACACACACACACACAGCATCAATCCATATCAAACAAACATTACCACACACATACAGTCATAATCCTGTGACACACACAAACATACACAAACACACACAGCAACAACCTGTATCAAATAAACATGACCACACACACACACACACAATCATAATTCTGTATCACACACACGCGCGCGCGCACACACACACACACACACACACACACACAGCAATACCATATAAGCATAATTGCCAAATACAAAAACTCACACACACATAATCCTGTACCACATACACACACTCACACATGCAGTCAGTGACTCCTGTTCCACATCACAAACACACGTGCACGTTGTAACCACACAGCAGCACACACGGTCGCACACAAACAGTTCTTTGAACCCACGCAGAGTAAGAGAGGAAAATCTGCTAGTTCTTATTCTCAGACTCCAATTATACATAATCAGACAAAAGCAGCACCGTGTCCAGCCTGTGTTTTCACTGGTGTGTAATGTCTCACCTCCACCTTTGAAAATGTAACTACGGCGCCCCTTTAGCCAAGTCATGTGCTCAAAGCCAAGCAGCGTGGTGTCCACGCGCAGACACGAGCCACTCTTCCACACGCGGTACACGTCACTGGGGCAAACCTTGGACACCAGAGGCACTGGCAAACAGAGGCAGAGAGACAGAGATCATCTGTGGGGCAACAGCAGGGGGAGCTGTCCACCACTGTGGTGCTGAAATGGGTTAAGCTTAAAGCAACAAAACCCTCAAGTACTGCACACAGTACAACTACACACACTACAGCTGGTCAACTGTCTGCCGGTGAAGAGAGGCAGGGTAAAAACCCGGCAGTCTCTGTCAGCGGCTGAATCCCGTCACTGATCTGTCCTCAAACTACCTGCACCACACATCTCTCCTCAGACTTTAAACATGTTGATGTTGAATTTACCCCTCTTCAGTCAGACAACTAAAATGGGACAAAGTCCACTAGACATACAGTTACAAAAAAAAAAAAAACTCGGGTTTTAAAAATGGAGCAAAAACAGCTTGACTTAACCCTCCACTCACCCCAGCTGGTAAATTCCCACTTCATCTCCACATAGAAATCCCGAGCCTGTGATACAGTGCGAGTGAGCAAGAGAGAGAGAGAGAAACATCCTTATTTGAAATATGTAAATGCTATCTGAGGTATGCTACACTGCAGCTGAGCACAGATGGTTTAAGACAGATCACAAGCCAGTAACTCTTCCAGTAACATACTTATCAAAGGAGATATCCAGTTCAAACGAATGCACTTTCAATGGACTATCAACACTGAACTGTTATACAGCTGTGTGTGTGTGTGTGTGTGTGTGCGTGTGCGTGTGCGAGCGACCTGTCTCAGTTTGCTCAGAAGCTCTGGAATGCCAGCCAGTCGTTCTGTAGCCCGTTTAAAGTCTCTGTACTGAAGAACCAGCTGCACCAGCTCTGGATCTCCGGTGCTCACGGCCTCTTGCAAAACTATACAAACCATAAATGCATCATTAACACAATGAACAAACAGTGATTCTTTAATTTAAAAAAAAAATGCCGTGTATTCCATACCAATCTGTCTCTCTATCTCCCCATCATACACAGATAATGGATGTTAATGGACAACTTCTGAATAATAAATAATGTCTGTTAAAGAAAAATGAGCAAAAATTGCAAGGACTTTTGGGGAGTGAATAACAGCCCAATTTAACACAACATGTGGCTTTTCAAGGCAATCATGGGTTCATAAATCAGTCGAGTTATATGCCTCAAAACAAACTTTCATTCAGCTCGTGCCAGACTGTCACCTGTCCAGCCCTGTGCGTTGCAGTGTGTGGGGTCCGCGTTGTGTCGCAGCAACACCCTGGTTGATTCCAGATGTCCGAGGCATACCGCGAGCTCAAGTGGTGTGCGCCCGCGTGGGTCCAACCGTTCAATGTCCTGCTGCAACGTAAACAACACGAGTAAACGCGCGCGCGCGCACACACACACACACAAAATCAGGTTCATAGGCAGAAGTAACACGGTGTGGAAAAGCACGCAAATACCTGCTTTTTCTGTAGCTCGCGGTCCAGTTCCAGATATTGATTGTTCCACACCATATAATGTAAAGGAAACGCCTCTTGAGCCATTGCGCACCAGAGACCCTAGCTTTGAGATATAAATGGTCCTTTGAGTGTCTATGGTCAACTGGATCAGGCGTTTAACAAATCTGGTGGTTGACGAGGATAGCAAGAAAACACTCACAACCAACTTTTTTCTCAGGCTATTTGATATCTGAATAAACAGGATAAGTTTGCCAAACCCTCCCACAAATTGAATGAAGCTCAAAATTAGGAGCACAACGATTTCTATGAGAAATCGGGTTGCTTCCTGGTTACAGTCATCCTCTCATGTCAGGAAACAGAAGAGAATGACAGCTTGTTGTACAGCTAACGAATTAGCTTTCAGAACTGTAATTCAAACTCCAAGCGCTTATTTACGGACAGGAAATTTAAGGATCATTTAACATTAACAAGCTGGTAAAATTAGCGAACTTTCCAGTCGTCTCGTCGCATAAGATGTCCTGTCCATGGGCCAACTTTCGCAGCTAGAAAACATTAACGAATGTATTTATAGCGACTGTATGCAGAACAGGAAAAATAAACGTCTGCGCAATGAAGATAAAAGCTTCCTGACTCCAGTGTCTGTTAAAATAGATGTACGTCCTCAAAAAAATCTACGACAATTGCATGTTAGCTTGGAAACTCACCAGCTAACCAAACAGCTAACTAGCATGGGCTAAAGATGCAAAGCTACGTTAGCACCATCCCCTTCAGCGGACGTTGACACTTTGAGTAAACGGTTATCTAGAAACAGATATATCCCACTATATCTGGATAACTCTGCGTCTGAGATAGTGCATAACGTTATCGAAAAATCTTCCAGTAGTCAGACCCGAACAACCAAGTAGCGGCCTAATTTCCATACACATCCAGGTCACTCGAGTTGAGGGATGCACGCTTTGTGAGAGCCGCAGACGGCTGTTGCGTCCTGTTGGATGGTCTTTGATTCGAGGTCTTCATTTACAATTGAAATGATAGTCCTTTTCCAATGCGCAGAGCAACCACGCCAAATATTTTAGAATATTTGCATTCGTGGCAGAAAAAAAGAAAAGGAAAAGAAACGGCGGACCTAGTTGAGATCAAATATCCACTGCTAACATAAATTATTTATTTATTTGTTGCGTCGGTTTCGCTTTGGTTCCAGGTTACAAGGAGAGTGGGGGCAGCGAGAAAACAGAATTGCATCTGCACAATGATGGAGAGAAATGTGTAACTCAGTGCAAATAAATCCACATGTAACAACCAAAGACAACGGCATATTCATCTCTTCGCCTGGATGCTGATCAAATAAACACCGGCCGTTTAATAGCACCAGAAAATTGGGTTGCTCAAAGCAGTGGGGCAAACTGCGACTAATATTGTCGAAGAGCTTTTGGGAACAGAGGGGTTTTGGGAACAAAACGCTTTTCAGCTCATTTTACATGAGAAATACGTGTGCAAGAGTCTTCATGCGCTCAAAAGCAAAACAAACACACAAAAAACAAGTACTAACAATGCTGAACGATTTCAGAGCCTCCAACCCCTTCTGTCTTAAGGTTTGCTGTGTTTGGAATAGAAAATTGACGGGAAAAATAGAAAAAAAATATGGCCAGCTGATTTCTGTCTTCGATCTCTTTGTGAAGAAAAAAATGGTCCAAGGCGAGGAAGGAGGTATATTCGTGCAGCAAGAAACAACTTTGTTAAAGTCTTGAAGAGATGGCACTCGAATGTGGAACACATCATTTCACAAACTAAAAAAAATGAATGTACTATTATGTACATACATTATATATATGTGTGTGTGTGTGTGTATAAACACTTGGGAGATCTTTAGCTTTCTCAGCATTTTGAAAACAGTCCTTAAACAGTGCTTAAGCCCCTCCCCATTTAAGTATTTAAGACAGCAGCTACAGGTTTAATTATCCTTTCATCTGGATGTGACATTTATTTTGTCACTGACAATAGTTCATTAATCCCAGTAGTCATTATTCATCTGTTATTCACAAAAAAAAAAAAACCTGTCTCCATGAAGTCATCAGCAGAGTTTCAATTTGGTAACTCAGCTTTGACTTTTAGTGAGAAGCGGTCAATGAATAACTCAGGCTGTACGTATAGTATTGGCCAGAGTACTGTGTTGGCTCCAGTGCACTGTGATTCTCCACAAAACCTTTAAGTCTTATTTCTTACAGTGTAGTTATCCGCCAGATGTTTAATCCAATAATGAGTACTGCCAGGAGAGCTGACCTCACTCTTACGAGCTTTACCACAGGAGCAGGAACAAAAAATTATTCAGTTATAATTACTTTGCATTTTTTATTTTCTTGGAAAAAAAAGTGGAAAAGTTTTCTGAAAATAATTAAAATTCTACAGATTTTTTTTGTCATATACTACGGGAGAAAGATACATTTACACAAGGGTGTATATATATATTCTTATATTTATATTCTTTTTAGAGATTAACAGGAGGAGAAACAAATCAGGAATGAAGAAAAAAATAAAACAGTATTCCTCTGAAAAATACCATTGTACAGGAAAAAGGTGGAGTGAAATGCAAGAGCCTTCAACAGGAAGGCTGGTGGAAAATGAGGGAGGGTAATGGTTCATCAGAGGATTGACGGGGTGGTAGGGGTGTTTGGGGTTGGGGTCTGATGCAGGTTGTGGCCTGTTCTGGGCTAGAAAAGAGGCTTTAGGGGAATAGCACCTGTATCCCTCCTGCTGGAAGAGCCATTGGCACCGCAGGCCTGAGGAAAGTTCTGATTGCCAAATGCAGAGTGTGTGTGTGTGTGGTTACATGTCACTGTCCTCTCACTGCTCTGTACAAAACATGGATCACCCACAGGACACACCTACATCCTTCTGTTTTGACACCATTCACTGCTCTCTTTCTCTCTCTCACACACACACACACACACACACACACACACTCATACACACAAACACTTCTACACACGCGCTGCCCTCCCACACCACAGTCAGTCTCTCTCTCCTTGAGTGGGCGGGCTCTATGAGATCCTCTGGATGAGTTTGTCATCTGATAGGCAGTAGAGGGCGTTGACTGACAGCTCGGAGATGAAGCTCTCACAGGCCTGGCGTGAAACGCCCTTGCAGCCGCGCAGGTCCAACACAGACAGACAGGACAGCCGCCGCAGGTACACCAGACAACGGTCCGTCAGCCGGCTGCAGCCTGACAGACAACAGGAGAGGACTTTAAGGATGTGTCTGTGTGTAACTCCTACTGGATATACTAAGTCTCCTGGTTGAGTGAAAGGGCATGTGTGTGTGTATGTACGAGTGTGTGTGTGTGTGTTTTTTTTATGCACATGTGCATTTACCTGCCAGGTTGAGGTGTGTGTGTATGTGTTGGGGGGGGTGTGCACATTTATACCTCAGGCTGAGGTGTGTGAGCAAGTTGTGTGGATGTATATGTATGTTATGGTGTGTGTGTGTGTGCGTGCGCGCGTGCGCGTTAACGGCCAGGCTGAGGTATGTGAGCGTGTTGCGTGTGTGTATGTATGTGTGTGTGCGCACGCGTGCGTTTACCTGCCAGGTTGAGATGTGTAAGTGTTGCATGTGCATGCATATATTAGGGATGTGCAGAGAGCCCAGTATTTGTATTTGTATCTGTATGTGTTGAGACAGCAAAATTATTTGTATTCGAATAAAAGTGGAAATAGGCATAACAGTCCTCTTTTAGTTTTTATTACACTTCTAATTTTAGGATATCAAAGTGTTAATATAGGCTAACTGTTCTTCAATCAATTATTACAATAATTATGAACACTTAAATGTACGATTGGTTTATGTTTTTCAGAAACCCAGCAATAAATATGTATAACCATAATCATCATTGAAAAGAAAATCATTTTAAAACTAATATTGAGTTCCTAATCCACAATCAGACCGATAAACTAAACTCTAAACTAATAAATGCCTATGTAAACATTGTGAACCTCGCCACCACCCACCCTAATTGGAGGACAAAACCACGTGAAAGACAGGTTGACTGAGCAGTGCGCACAATGTGTAGGTGAACTAGCTAGTAACTACACTGCCAGAGCTAACGTAGGCTAATGTCATGGAGCACCCTGTAAAGTTATACTTTAGTGTAGGTTTCACAAATAACGAAATACTTAATCTTTTGGCACATCAGCACCACATTATCATAAGTATCAGGATTTTGAAAAGATTGTGCAAGAAACTGTGTCTATTCCGAAGAAAGAACCACAAGGACTTGGAGGAAATTCCCACAAGAATAACGTCGTAATTTTACAAGAAAATGTCATAATATTACAAGAATAAAGTCGTAATTTTAGCTGAAGTGTTATTCTACAGGTGAAATATCAAAAGAGCAGCCTGCCGCCAGCGTTAAAATGAGGAACGTGCAGCATCTTGTGAAGTTGTACTTTAGCACAGGATTCATGAATAATGCTTCTGGCACATCAGCAGCACGTTGCGGCAGGCTGCTCTTCTGAATTTACGACTTTATTCTCGCAATATTACGACCTTATTCTCAGATTTTTTTCCCCTCAATGTGGCCCTAATACTCCGTCGTAACAAGGAACACCAGCTATTTGACATGCTTTTTTTCTTCTTCCCGAAAACAAATAATTTTTAAAATATTTATATGAAATAAATATTTGTAAAAACCCACTGTCTGTGCTTTGCCAATTCGGATTCAGCTCCACCCCTAGTATATATGTACGTGTGTGTGAGTGAGTGTTCATTTACCTGCCAGGTTGAGGTGTGCGAGTGTGTTGCGTGTGGACGAGCCAACAGCGGTGAGCAGGTTGATGGCCTGGTCACTGAGGGGGCAGTGAGAGAGTTCCAGACGGGTTAGCAGGGACATGTGGCGAATGATCAGCCTCAGAGTGGCCTCACTCACCTCCAAACCACACAGCCACAGACACTGCACATTACGTAGCTTAGAGCGGTTATCACAGCCTGCAACACACACATGTATATACACACTCACTGTACATGTGATCAACAGGCAGACTGCTGCCACACTCAGAGAAAGAGAGAGAGAGAGGGAATGGGTGAATGTGTGTGTGTGTGTGTGTGTTACCTGGCGGGTTGAGGAGTTCTCTGATCTGTGTGTCTTTGACGCCGTCAGCCCAGCGCAGGTCTAGCGAGCGGAGTAGGGGACAGCTGGGAGAGCTAAGAGCAGAGACTGTCGTCCAGCTGCATCCCGACAGCACCAGGTCCTTCAGCCCTGACACACACACGCGTGCATAGACACACACAAGGAGGGTGAGGGAGGGAGAGAGAGAGGCGTTAAATGTCTATACTTCCGGCACTCACACACAGCGTCCGACTGCTTTTAATATTACAGCTGAAAGCGTGGGGTGATTTTGAGGGCGTTCAGTAATAAACCGTAATATCTAGTGCGCATGCTCCGTCACTAAAACGGTGACTGTAAACCAAAATGCACTGTCAGTTTCTTGTCACTATGCAACAGAACAAAACTAACAAGATGGCATTGTCCTCTCCCTCACCAAATCTGCTTTACAAATCTAAGCGAATGAGTGTCTCTGGGACCTGTAATGATTTGCCCTCCTGTGTAAAAACCCTTCTCTAGCTCAGCTCACAGACATTCTGTGTAAAAACCCTTCTCTAGCTCAGCTCACAGACATTCTGTGTAAAAACCCTTCCCTAGCTCAGCTCACAGACATTCTGTGTAAAAACCCTTCCCTAGCTCAGCTCACAGGTGTTCTGTGTAAAAACCCTTCTCTAGCTCAGCTCACAGACATTCTGTGTAAAAACCCTTCTCTAGCTCAGCTCACAGACATTGTGTAAAAACCCTTCCCTAGCTCAGCTCACAGACATTGTGTAAAAACCCTTCTCTAACTCAGCTCACAGACATTCTGTGTAAAAACCCTTCTCTAGCTCAGCTCACAGACATTCTGTGTAAAAACCCTTCTCTAGCTCAGCTCACAGACATTCTGTGTAAAAACCCTTCTCTAGCTCAGCTCACAGACATTCTGTGTAAAAACCCTTCTCTAGCTCAGCTCACAGACATTCTGTGTAAAAACCCTTCCCTAGCTCAGCTCACAGACATTCTGTGTAAAAACCCTTCTCTAGCTCAGCTCACAGGTGTTCTGATGGCTTTAGCTCTGGGGAATGCACAGAACACACAGTTCAAGTCAACTCTCTGCCATGTTCCACTCTGACATGGTACATGCTTTGTGATGCAGTGCATCATCCAGAGCTGTCCATGAGATAGAGGCTCTGTGTGTGTGTGTCTATGTATGAACATACATACAGACAGACAGACACACACACACACACACACACACACACATATATATATATATATATATATATATATATATATATATATGTGTGTGTGTGTGTGTGTGTGTATGAATGTATGTGCGCGCATATGAATGTACGTGTGTGTGCGCTCGTGCGTGTGTGTATGTGTCAGTTTCTGTATATATGTGTGTGTGTGTTACTGTGTGCGTGCATACCTGGCAGTCTGTTGATGAGCCATGTGAGCTGTTTCTTGGAGATGCTGGTCCAGGAGAGGTCCAGTGTGACAGGCTGGCGTTTAATGATGCCTGACAAAGCCTGAGGGCTGATGGACCGACAACGACTCAGACTTATCCGTGTCCACAGACGCTTATCACATCCCCTACACAAACACACACAGTGTTATACACAAACACACACAGTGTTATACACAAACACACACAATCACCACCACCACAACCCCAACCCCCCAACACACAGTCAGAATTCTACATACACACTTATCACATGCCCTACATACACACACAACCAAGTCAGATTATACGTTCACACAACACAGTGAGAGGTACTCAGACATACAGGCACATAAACTACACATGCTTATCACCCAGAATAAACACACACACACACCACCAAATGCACACATCATAAAGTCAAAGCATCTGGTCTGGACATCTAAATGGGCCAATCACAGGTGATGTGTTTTCTCTCTGATAACATTTCTATATGGACAGCTCTGCCTTTCATAACTACAGTGGCCAGCAGCAATGCATTCATCTCACACACACACACACACACACACAGCACTATGCCAGAGATCTCATTCTCCTGTTACCACTAATGCATCTGCATTAAGTCAAAATTACCCTCACGTTAAATGAATGCAGGCTACAACATCAAAAGGCATCAGAAGGCCCATTACAAAAAGATGATGCTGTCTTTTGAAAAATGACCAGTAAGTAACCAAAGGTCAGCACAAGAAAAAAAAAGCCATGTGCTATCATAAACCTCTCTGTATCTATGGCCTTCCCACTGAAAGGAGTTGAAAACTGAAGGGCTGAGACAGCAGGGCAGGCAAATGAAAACAGCCTTTGCCACAGGGAAGAAAACAGAAAGATAAAATCTGTATTTGACTGGCCAAAATTCACATCATTGAGCAACATGGAATGTTAACCTCACTGTAAAGCTTCAACAGCATGAAAACATTCCAAATTCTTTCTATTCTCTTCTTTTGTTTTATCTTTGAGAGATTACAGCACACCACATTCACACCTACGCTCAAACATGTCTTTAACACAGCAGAGTCTTCTGAGAACACACACACACACCATTTTTAACACAGCAGTTTAACCCAAGACAACAAACACTAGTACACATGCACAAAAACACGACCGCACACAAGCACAGCTGAGACTGAAAACGCCGCACATGATCTGTCAACAGACTCACCATTTATACCAGCTCTTGCACACAGCCATACACACGCACAGTTCCGCTCGGCTCAGGTAACGGAACACAGACACCCACACCTCCCTCTCCCAGCCCGGCTCGCTTCCTCCGTCCTGCACCGACGAGAGGAGCGAGGGAGAGCTGGAGGAAGAGGCTGGAGATGACGCCCCCCTTTCTGCCCGTATCCGTTTTCTCACTCTCTCCCGGCTTGAGCCATGGGAGGAGCCTTTGGCGTTGCCGCGGAAACTGGAGCTCAGGTAAGCATCTCTGGCAGTGTCCCTGGTCAGGGTGGACGTGGTGGGTGGGAGGGGCTTGTCCGAGTGTAGTTTATCGGAGCATGGGTGTAACCTGTCTGAGCGAACATGTGAGCTCTCTGTGTGTGGGAGTGGCTTGTCCGAGTGTGTGGTGCCGTTACGCAGCGGGGGGCGGAGCAGGGATTTGCGCTGGATGTAGGTTTGGTTGGGGGGCGTGGTTCTGGGAGACACGTTGGCCTCCAGTTTGGGGACAATGGCACTGGGGTCGCGTCGACCTCTAGAGGGCTGTAGGGTCACGGTGACACACGACCCCTGATTCCTGACCTCATCACTAAGCATCACAGGAGAGTCGGTCTGTGATTCCGCTCCTTCCTCATCCTCCTCTTCCTCTCTCTCTCCATTCTGACCTCCATCAGCATCATCCTCCTCTTTCACTCTTCCTGCTCGTTTCTGAGGCCGGTTCTCTTTCCCTCCCCTCTGTCCGTTCTCTCTCCTCTCTTCTTCCTCTGCATCCTCATCGTCTTCTGACTCCTGTCTCTCGTCCTCCATCTCTGAGTCCTGTCTGAGACCCCCTGCTCCTCCTCCTCTTCCTCCACCTCTCAGGCGCACGCCTCTACCCCGAAAAGATGACAGCCCTCTTCCACGAGACACACCCTTGCCCGGACTCGCCCTGACTACGCCTCCTCTCTCCAGACTCCTCTGCCGCAGGAGCTTAGGAGAAAAAGACACAGGGGAAAGATTCTGAGAAAGAGAGAAAAGGGCGAAAGCAAAAAGTAGCCCAAGAGAGAAAGAAAAGAAAAGTGGGCAGAGAGAGAGAGAAAGACGACAAACGGAAGACAGACAATATGATGGGAGGAGATGTTTGAGTGAAAGCATGGAGTGAAGTACAACTATACTTAATCATAGCTCACTTACCGATTTCAGGATTTTGTTGCGCTCCAATTTTATCTGTACCAGAAGAGAAAAATTAAGAAGTTCAATGATTTTTCACGTATGTAAAATAGGGTGTAAAAAACGGATGGAGGACACTCACTCGTTTCCTGAGCTGCAGTTCCAGTGCTCCAGCTCTCTTCCTGTTCTGCTGTTGCTGTAGTAACAGTCTCTGTGAGGGCGGGGGCTGGCGTTTAGAGCGGGTTTGAGGCAGAGACGGCGATAGGGGCGGCCGACCCTTGCGACCTACACCGATGCCTTCTCTGTATGCCCTCTTGGCCGGGGGAGCAGAGGAGTGAGAGCCTGCCGAAGCACTGCCTTCTTCCTCCTCTTCATCCTCCCCACTGCTACTGGAAGACTGAGAGAGAGAGAGAGAGAGAGAGAGAGAGAGAGAGAGAAAGAAACTGTCATCAGTGTCACTGCAGACTGGAAAACAGGTACCAAATACATTAGTATGAAGCTAAACAGAACATGCTTTTTAGACTGTAAAACATATAGAATGCGTAGATTTCACATTCATTTCCGTTTTCCAAGTTTTATAAAGTCATGTAGTGCACTGTTACTAATGTAACACAAAAAACTCTGTGCTGTGTTGTGTTGTGCGTGTTGAGGATCAGATACCTCACTGTTCTTGTCTTGGACACATTTGGGACACTCCCAACAACTAGGCAGGTCCTTATTGATGATTCCTTCCCCAGGCACCTGAAAAACACACACCACCACACAGGGGAACAAGTCACTTCATCTCCAGGTCCATGTCAACCTGCATAAATAAACGTGTGTGTGTGAGTGCATGTGTACATGTTTGTGTGTGTGTGTGTGTATACATACATACATACACACACACACACACATACACATTATATATATATGTCTGTATGTGTCTGTACGTGTCTGTGTGTGTCTGTGTGTGTGTGTACCTTAATGCATTCTGGGTGGGCTATTTGGGCGCAGTTGGAGCACTCCATAAGTGTTTGGACATTGGTCGTGCCCTCTGAGTCCTGGTTTCCCTCTTTACACACCTCACACACGGCAGACAGAGGTAGCATGGGCTGGACACAGATACAGAGTGTTACACACACACACACACACACACACACACACACACACACACACATCAGAGCAGCATCGCTGGCTACACAGTGTGCCATCAACCAACTCAAAGATGTAAGAATATGAGAATTCTACAATACATGATACAGGCAAAAGAGAAGCATTACTGTCTGTCAAGCAACTTCTTCTTTGTACCAGTAAACTTGTGAACACGCACACACAGATTTGACAAGACATGGTGTCTCGCACACACACACACATGCACAAAGAGCTGTGTTAGACTCACAGCGAGACACTGTCGAAGCACACAGGTCTGCTTGAGTCTGCCTGGACCTCCAAATTTCTTCATGTCTCTGCAGTAGTTGCAGTTTCCGCACTCAGACCTGAGGCACGCCTCGCACCGTTTGCACCGCACGCGCCTCCGCCGCAGAGCCGAAATGGACGACGCCGGCTTCACCGGCCGAGCCACAGGGGGCAGGATGGGCCCTGAGCCTGGCAGACGCGGCCGATAGAGCAGAGATGCAGGAGGAGGGGGCGGCTGGTACCACGAGGGCTGTAGCACACGCACACACACACACACACACACACACACAGAGAGAGAGAGAGACACAGACATACACCAGGAGTGTTTTTATTAATATACATTTACATGCACAAACACACACACAGTATATTTATTTCCTTTGAGTAAATGAAGACTTCCCACATACAGTATGCACAGGACTTAAGACATAGAAGACCAAATTACGTACATTACACTGAAAAGCTTATACGGACAAGGCTGTGACTTCCTATGACAAGGGGGGTGTGTGCGTGTGTAAGAGGGAGAGGAAGAGAAAATATACACAGCAATTCCTGTAAATTTGTATATGTGAGCTGATCAGACCATATGGAACTAAGTGTGTGTGTGTGTGGTGCGTGTGTTTTCTTACCCTCATGGGCCATTTGACGATGGGTTTTCCAGTGTAAGACAACTGGGGATCATCATTAGCATGCTCCTCCAATAGGTTCTAGGGTAGGAAAGGGGAAAGAAAGGTACAGTTCCACTTACCCACATACACTGATTAAATCTGTAATATTAATGCGGCTACCATTCACCTCTAGTCTAAAGCTGATTCACTGATAACGTGTACAATCTTTAAATGATGTGTTGAGGATCAAACATATACAGTGTGCATATGTGTGTGTGTATACCTTGGTGGTTGGTGCCTTACATATACCAACTGTGTGTGTGCGTGTGTGTGTTTGTCTATGCGTGTGTGTGTGTGCGTGTGTGTGTGTATGTATGCGTGTGTGTGTGTGTGTGTGTGTGTGTGTGTGTATGTATGCATGTGTGTGTTTGTCTATGTGTGTGTGTGTGTGTGTGTGTGTGTGTGTATCTGTGCATGTGTGTGTGTATGCGTGTGTGTGCGCGTGTATGTATGCGTGTGTGTGCGCGTGTATGTATGCGTGTGTGTGCGCGTGTATGTATGCGTGTATGTATGCGTGTGTGTGCGTGTATGTATGCGTGTGTGTGCGTGTATGTATGCGTGTGTGTGCGTGTATGTATGCGTGTGTGTATGTATGCGTGTGTGTGTGTGTGTATGTATGCGTGTGTGTGTGTGTGTGTGTGTGTATGTATGCGTGTGTGTGCGTGTGCGTGTGTGTGCGTGTGCGTGTGTGTGCGTGTGCGTGTGCGTGTGCGTGTGCGTGTGTGTGTGTACCCTCATGTCGCTGAGCAGGGCTGGTGCATTGCGAATACCAGCTGGGACACATTTCTTATGTGCTGGGAGCTCCTCCAGCTTATGCAGTAGCTGCCACAGACCCTCAAGTTCAAAGGGCGTCAAATGAACTTTAACCCCCGGCCGGGCAGGAGGAGAAGGCGCCTCCTCTTCCTCATCTTCTTCCTCCTTCTCTTCTTTGACCGCATCTCCGACATGGCCATTCAGCTTTCCGTCTGCTTTCAGATCCTCTTTTTTCAAACCTGTGTTATTCAGCCAAAAAAACCACATGATTAAATCAGTGTCTGTGAGCGTGTCTGCGGACAAGCATTGCGAGAGGGAGTATACTGACCAATGCCCAGAGAGAATTTCTGGAACTCTGGGGTGAGGTGGGAGATGTTGGTGAGACAGTAGAGGTAACGCTCCAGCACATACCAACACATCTCATAATAAAACGGATAACGGAACTTCGCTGGGACCTGACAGAGAGACAGAGATACAGACAGAGAGAGCAAGAGTAGGAGTGTCAGGAAGTAAGTATATGTGTGTTTACAATTGTAATTACTAAATTGTGTGTAATGAGCTGTGTCTCATGTCCTGCTGTGTGTACGACATACGGTTCTCACATATTCTCTGTGTACGACATACTGTTTTCACATATTCTCTGTGTACGACATACGGTTCTCACATATTCTGTGTACGACATACGGTTCTCACATATTCTCTGTGTACGACATACTGTTCTCACACTCTCTGTGTACGACATACGGTTCTCACATATTCTCTGTGTACGACATACTGTTCTCACACTCTCTGTGTACGACATACAGTTCTCACACTCTCTGTGTACGGCATACGGTTCTCACACTCTCTGTGTACGGCATACGGTTCTCACATATTCTCTGTGTACGACATACGGTTCTCACATATTCTGTGTACGACATACTGTTCTCACACTCTCTGTGTACGGCATACGGTTCTCACATACTCTCTGTGTACGGCATACGGTTCTCACATATTCTGTGTACGACATACTGTTCTCACACTCTCTGTGTACGGCATACGGTTCTCACATATTCTCTGTGTACGGCATACGGTTCTCACATATTCTCTGTGTACGACATACGGTTCTCAAACTCTGTGTACGACACCTCTAAACAGAAAAAAATAATACCATTACTGCGGCAAAAGAAAATCACAAACTAGACTACAGTATACACAGTTGTTTAGTTTTATTGAATTTGAATGACCTAGCGAAGCGGAGTGTATGCTACCTCTTTAATGTACAAATAAATAGATATTGGACATTGTGGAAATGGTCATTGTTGTGGGATATAAAATACCAGTAAATTAAAACATAAAAATTGAACATGCCTCCCCTCCTACAATTCCAGACATTTTAAGACATTTTTAGACCTGAATATCAAAAACTAAATTTAAGACTTTGTTTTACACAGATTTTTAAAAATGGCGGTTACAATCATCTTATACCTACATCTGGACCAATCGCCGTACACCTACATCTCTTATTGCACTGCGAAAGTACCTACCCTGAAGTAGGAGCTAAAAAAGCCCCTCAAAATGGCGTTCTAAGAACTATGATCGTTCCACATTCCTGCGGTGTGAACACATAAAAAAGGGGGTACTTTCTCCAACAGTTCTAATAGCTATGAAAAAGTTCCTCCGGTGCAAAAGCACCTATACTCTGTGTATGCCATATGGTTCTCATATTCTCTGTGTACGACATACGGTTCTCATGCTCTCTGTGTATGACTGTGTGTTCTCACCCGAGTGCGATCCTCTATGTTGTAAATGTTGAGCTGCATGGGAATGTTAAAACTGTGTAAGAAATTCCCTCCAAACACCAGAGTATCGACAGGAGTGTACACAGCATGGATCCAACCTGCACAAGAGAATGTGCAACAGACACACACACAAACACACACACACTCACTGGTTTGAGTGCAGGGAACAGATCAGAAACACAAATATGCCTGCACTCCAAAACCAAAAAAAACTGGACACCCTGAAACCAAATATTGGGTGGTAACACACTTTATAGACACCTACATGAGTTTACATGTTCTGTGTTCAAAGTTGAAACTGGATCTGGTTCTCTGCCATTAAACATCCCTCCATACCAACCATTCTGAATATAGGTGTCTTCAAGATTTGTGTGTGTGATGTAAAAAAAAGGTTTGTGTACAGTACCTGAGGGGATCATGAAAGTATTTCCCTGTTTCAGATCAATGCGTTGACAAGCGGTGGCTTTATCGCCGAGAAAGATGTCTCCCTGTTTCCCTGACAACACCCAGTTCTCATAGAGCTCCAGGTTGTGCGGCGTGGGCGGAATCAGCCAGAACACCTGGGGAGGTCACACAGAGGTCACTATCAACGTGTTATACCACACACACAACGGTCACACCCTGACGCCATAAAAGACAAAGTCTATCAGGGCTTGCCTGGATCACAGGAGTGCTCTTTAATAAAAACGCTACGATTCCTGGCTGCATTTTCCGGACATGTTTTCTAATGCTTCCCAGTGATGGTTTTATACTATCACTATTCTAACGCAAGCGCCTGTTCCACTCCACGGTAGTCCACCCAAACCTGTGACAGCATAAACCAACACGCTGTCATGTGCTGCTAGAGAACAATGCTGAACGGCACTTGTGTTTTTGCAGTGGAAAAGAAGACGATGCATCGTAAATGTCACGGTGGCACGAGAAATTATAAGAATTATAAAATCCTAAGGCAAGCTGAGATGAAAACTGAGCCACTGATCCAACACTGAGTCAAATGTTGAGTCACATCCTCAGGTCCTTATTTTAACACAAACTCAAAATTAGTCTCATCAGTGAGCATCACAAATATACATCACAACTGTAAATTATCCATATTTTTACATTCACATTTTTAATAAACACATTCGTTTTTACTCATTAATAAATCAATATGCTAACTCAGATTTATAAGTAATAAACACTTTTGACCTCAAAATGGAGGTTCATCTTGAAAATCTTTGTAGAAGGAGTTCATGCGTGATACCAGTAAAATTACTTGTACGCATGACATACGTTCTCCTTAATAAGTAAGAACAGTGGGTGGCAGTCAGAGGCTTGTCTGTTATATTTGATGAGTGTCACACTGTGGGTGTCCTCACCTTGCCTCCCCGCAGTATATGATACCACACAGACGTCCCTCCAAAATCAATGTGGAAATCAGTGAAGCAGCCCTCCACACTCATCAGACAGTACCTGAGGAAAGAGCAAATAATAAGTAAATAAATAAACAGTAGAGTTTAAAAAAAAAATTGTTACAAAAAGACTCACGAATACAAAAGGTTAAAGAGCACAAACTCACTTCTGGACTTTGGGGTAGTGCATGTCTATGATAGCATTAGTTGAATCGCGTTGTCTCTCCTTTAAATGCCGTGGCCACATGTTATCCACCCAGTCAATCAGATCCACCTGTAAAAACATGTTCACACACACACACAAACACCCTAAATTAACACCCAGCCACAGCATTGGTACAGTGGGTCTGTGTGTGTGTGTGTGTGTGTGTGTGTGTACCGAAGCAGGCCTCTTGACCAGGTTCTCCAGTTTAGTGTGGCTGAATTCCAGACTGATAACGTTATACAGCTTCTCCCTCTCAGAGGCCGGAGTCTCATAATACCGCCTCCACTGCCCCATCGACATCTCTATTCCCTTCTGAGTGGTCACATCCATTACATCAATCACCCTTCGGCTGCCTATCAGATGAGAGAAATCACAGTTACGTACAGATACATCAAAAAGGACATCAGTGGACCTTCATAGACCTGCAGAAATTTACACCACAAGACCCAAAGAGACAGAGTGCTTACCTACAAACAGTTTCACATCACTCACGCTGAAGTCTGGATCAGGCATCCTGTCAGAGAGAAAGACATTAACAGTTTACAGATTGTCACTCTTGTCTCCACATACACTTGGGCATGGCAAGAGAAAGAGAGTATGAGAGAGAGAGAGGATAGGAGAAAGAGAGGTGAGAGAGAGTGATGAGAGAAGAGAGATACGTACTGAATACCAAGGCCATCTGCTGTCTCAAAGATCAGGGGGTCCCTAAGTCCCTCCCGCTGGATATACTCAAAGGTGAAATCTGCAGACACGCGCACGCACACACACACATCAGAGTGCATCTCCATGAGGAGGCTGTATTGTACAATGTTCATACTGTGAAAGCAGTCAGACCCTCACCTTTGCCTTCCATGATTTTGACCAGGTCAGAGTTGTAGCGGTTGCTGTGGAGTTTGTCTTCCAAGTCAAAGGACCTCTTCCCCTCGATCTCATCGTCAGAAATCCCATCGTCTTGATAACGCCGCCGGGTACCTGTGCGCTGAATGAAAACTCCACTCTCACTACTGCTCTACAGTATATCATTCTGGGCTGTTTTCCAGCCCGCTAAACAGAGGGGCTGATCTGGAGCAGAAGGGCTAATCTGACACGCTCAGCAATCAGCCTTAAACTCAGACCCACGACCTGGATGTACGATGATGGATATTAAGATGCCTGCAACAAGTCATTTATAAGGATTTTTTAAATATATTAATTCTCTCACACATCTGCAAATTGCAATCTGAACTGTAGAACAAATCAAGGATAAATAACAAATCAAGTATTTGTCATGGTGTGCGGAGTAGCAGCTTAAAAACAACAGAGAGAAATAGTTCAGCTGCTGTCGGCTACTCTATAACGTCGACCGAACCGACTACATCAGCTGCTTCTCTGTAAGTGTCAGAACAGTAAAAATATCTTTTGAAAATACGCTACATTCAACGGATTTTTGTCTCAGTCCTAACAGAAACGAAACATGAAACCGCGCAGAACGGCACGCACATACAACATGAAATTATATTTTCTAGAGCTGAGAGTTCGAAATCACTGTAGGGAAAAGAAAAACACCCTTCCATCCCGGATCAACGTGCACTTCATTTTTTCACCACTGCCCCTCACTAGCGAATGCGTCTATTGCCATGCCAACACATCCGCTACAGTGTAATCTCATCAATTGGGACGTCAAGTCCACACCTGTACAGCTTGGTTAGCTAACGACAACAACACACTGTTCTAACAGCCTTGATGCACTCCATTGTGGTCCCAACAATAAACAATACGGCGTACGTTACTTACCAGGCGCTTGCTGTAGCGGGGGTTAGCGTCCTCCATATTCTAAAACATCAAAGTGAGACAAATTGTGTTAGCCATCGCGCTAAATTCAGCTGCAGATATGATGCGCTAGTTATGAGGTTTGGCTAAGTAAGTCGTCCAGCTGCATATCTGTGTTTAACAGGCTAAAAAGACCCTATCACGTATGAATGATACACACAAACGTAGTTAGTTGACGGACTTCCTACTGAGGGTTGTAAAGGTGTCAGTTAGCCCTTCACAATTAGCTGAGTAGCTAGGTTAGTCGCCCTTTTCGAAACAAACCAAATGTATTCAAAAATTATAAGCCATCTCATTGCAAACCACTCGTTATTCATATGCATCCTATTAATTGCATATTACAGGACAAATGTCGGCAACCTACCTAAGATTGTTCGCAAGACAGGTTAACCTACCTTTCGATTGCTAATGAGGCTAGCGGACTGTTAAATGGCTCGTAGAGCTCGCTAACGTTAGCGTGAATTCGCGTTTACATAAGGATTTAGGATAGCAGTACATAGCAATATACTTTACGATTTAACTCTACCATGGACACAGTGTATGTGAGTTTACCACACCTTTCAAGATAACATTACAATATCAGTCCTTAGATTTAAATTTAATCTGAAAACTGCGGTATTGTTAACTGGTCAGCCAGTTAGCGGTGTTAGCTCGTTGACTGACGCTCGCGTACAGAACTGATGTTAGTAAGCTCTCGAAAGCCATCCCTAAATATGAGCTAACATTAGATAACTATTCAGACTATTCATGAACGCTGGTTGAGTGTTTTATCTGAACTGGCCACTGATATCCGTTCCAAGTCCTTAGTGTGTAACAGTCTCCAAGATCACACTCGGGAAACCTGGGCACAAAAAACAGAAGTTTATCCTGGCTAACTAGCAAACGCTCGCCAACTATGGAAGTATTCAATGGCACAGAGCAAACAAGCTATGCTACCTAACCTAGCGTAGGTTAGCAGGAAACCTAACCACCTAAGATAGCTAACGCTATTATTTTGAAAGAACTTTTGGCAATACCTCTCGTGTTACTCTTCAATAGAGATGGCCTTGATGTCTAGATGGTTTGCCTTAAAGCAATTTAGAAATCCTGACTAAACTTTATATTCACCATGAGTAATTCTGTCGTTTTCATCCACTATCCTTGTTATTGTGCGATAAAGTTAAAGCGATTCGTTCCCATCCGCCATTTTCAGCTTGTCAAGATACACACACACACCACTATCAACTACCACAAGAACCGCCTTCGAGGAATAAGACCAATGACTGAACAAAGATGTGAATACATCAAAATATGATTGGATACAAATCATGTCGCTCTTGAGTCCAGCTCTGGACTCAAACAAAGTTAACCACGCCCCAAGAGGGTCCTGTTAGGGGAAGAGAGCCAATGAACGCTTTCTTGGAGGATTAAAGCAAGGAATATATTAGCCGAGACACAGAAATGAGGTCATGAATATGTCCTATTGGAAGCGGAGACCGAAGAACGTCTAATAAAAAATGATCCAATCATAAAATATGAAGAGGGATAGCTAATCTCATGATTGGTAAGAAAACAGCGACTCGATGTGAAAGAGGACGGTTCGCACCAGAATAACAGAACAAGTAAATCCACACATCTGTAGTAATTACTATGTCTGTATTGTCTCTGATCTGAAGCACCATATGCTGTATCTAGTTAAAAATCTAAAGAAATCCGCTGATTGTTTCTTGTGGGTATGGCGAAAGAAGTGTTTTAACAGAATATTTCTTAGAATGCGCGGTTTGGACAACCTGTGAGAGTCTTTGTGCATGCCCATAGTCCGTGTGCGTCCACAGCTAGAGAGAGGGGGAGAGAGAGGGAGACGATGCAGGGAACATTATACTGGTTTCGCAGATTTTAATAATTGCTTACATAACAATCACAGATGGGTGGAAATGCAAAGCAGAGTAAATGCATGCACTCATTTTACATACAAATATCGCGTACAGAAACACACAGCAACAATACATACAAACGCACAATATAGTCATGTTTACTATGCCACTAAAGGGAATGCTACTGATCACGGTAGACAGAAAACGCGGTAAAAACAGACAGTTCGTTATTTCTTTCTTTACTGGATTTGATTTCTAGAACCGTATGTTTATCTGTTTTAAAGTGGAGTGAGTAGGTGTCTGGAGCCAATAGTGTATCTGAGGAGGTCCGTAACGGTGCACAAAAACGAAGAGACAAGTCATACACTGTAGCCCACAAAGGAGGATTGGAGAAAGGAAAGGATAAGAGCTGGTATATTGTGCTTGGCGCCATTGGTCTGTGCTCCTGAAACAGATAATAATAAAGATATTACAGTGTTCATTAAGTCCATATTCCGTTCTGCGAAGCACCCTAACTGATACTGAGACTACTTTGGTAAAAACACACGCGCGCACACAATAATTTTAAAAAATGTACATGCCTGCCCTTCTGTTCTACGGGAATATTCCCATAGATCACTCATATGACTGTGACTTAATATTAATAACCGAACTGTAACCATACTTGAGGAAACATTTTGGCAGTAATTGTTTTATCAATACTACTTTTTTGCTGGGGGGGGATTCCGGAATCCTACTTGTCATTCATATCTCCATAGACACTAGATCCACACAGATCCAATTGCCTGGATTATCACACAGGGAAAAACAACATATTCTTTTTTTGATGCTTACTGGTTTCTCTCCTTTCTCCGTAGCTTTATGTACTGTCTGAGAGTGACAGGCAGCCTCTTTAGATGGACTGCTATTTAACTTTCTATATTTGTGAAGACCAATTTGCACTGGAAAGGTGTAATGAGAAGTCATGAATATGGTCTAATCTCTGATCACAATTTACTTTTTAATTCCTTTAGACTAATGAGAAAATATAGAGCGCGCACACACACACACAGGTGTTTTACCTTGAGTTATTTTAGGAGAAGAAACTGTAGAGATACGAAAAACCAACTATCCCCAGAATCACGCAACACAACATAATCATCATTTTCTTCTGCAAAGACAAAGGAAGAAAGGAGAAAGCACAAAGAGAAAGGACAAGACAAAGTTGAAGAACATAACAAAGGAGAGGGAATTGGTAAGGAGAGACAGAGAGAGCAAGAGAGAAAGTGTGTGAGAGAGAGAGAAATAAAAGGAGGCTTTTTTTCTTTTGTTAAGGAAATTAATAGAAATTGAGATATGACAAATAAACACCCCCAGCCTCCTCCCACCACCCAGACAACTCCACAACAGGAAAATCACAGAGGTAAGACAGGGTTTTGTATGGAGGTGTGTGTGTGAGAGAGAGGGAGAGAGGGAGAGAGAGAGAGAGAGAGGGAGAGAGAGAGAGAAACCCTCACTCACCATCCAAAAGAAATTCATTTAACAAAGCATATTTCTATTCAACACTGTGCAGGCGATGCCCTGTTACTAAATACAATACATTTACCATTATAATATCTAACCATTCGGCTCGTAGGTAGGTTTTGTTCACACTTACTCAGCACAATCAAAAGACCTGAAGTCCAACATGATATAACTGTCAAGAAATCACCATTCTCTCTCAAACACACACACACACCCCTCCCCCCTAAAGAATTCAAAACCCAGGAGCCAGCATCATCAGGAAAGCAATTACAAAACATAAAATTTCATTTATTTTTTCATTATTTAAGTCTTTGGTATTTACGTAAACAGTAAAAGTGACATTTTTAACTTAAGTATAAATTCCTTCAAAATCTATGCTTCACTGATCGAAGAGGACTAAGAGAATTTCTGATTTGTCCAATCATTTGGTTAGCATCCCCATGGTTGCCAAAACAGATCCAAACAAAAACAAAATGAACACCAAAGAAGAGAGACATTGCACATCAAATTCAATATCATTATTAAACGATTCACTTAAGTTTGTCCACATTAGCATGGGCATCAGTCAGACAATTGATTCTGTATTCATCACAGGGTAATGGACATGTGACAAGATCACGGCTTTATGAAAAACAGGGGGGGAAATGGCAAGAATGATGGAAAAGAGGTTTGTGTGCTCAGAAATGTTGATCTAAATACATCTAAATGAAAAAATAACAATAATAAGTTAAAAATTAAAGCCACTGTGTAATGCCAAGGTCTCTTTTTTTGCATGTGTGCTACAATTTAAGTTGTACAGGAAACTGCTCCCATGTGCACTTCCTTTTCAGTCAAGTTCATCAGTGTTAAAATCTTCCCTGTATGCATCTCCTCGTGTGTGTGTGTGTGTGTGTGTGTTCAGCATAAGAGTTCCCTTTGTGTCCTACATTACAACACAAGTTCACATACAGTTTAAACATTTGCTGTTGTTATGACAACCAGAACAGTCCATGGGATAAAGGGTTGCAGTCTTGGTGATGGAGAGCAGGTGGAGGCAGGTGGTGACGGGCAAAGGAGATGTAGTGCTTGTCCGTCACCTCAGCTCCTCGTTTTCAGGAACAGAAGTTGAAGGAGAACAGGACACAGTCTGAGGAGGTGGGGGAAATTTGAGGAGGAGACTGGAGTGAACTTTAAATGGTGTAGGGGGGATTGGCGTGGGAGTGGCAACAGAGGGGCATGGCCTCAGAGCGTCTGTGATAGGATGATGGCCAGTGCAATGAGAATTAGCACAGCAACGACCACGCCCACAATGATCATCTTCTACAAGACAAAAGATAAAAACAACTGTGAGGGATCAGAGAATGAAACATCAGTGAACATGTAACTAAAATACACCACCTCACAGAACCCAGGAAAACCCAAAAGAACCTGACAGCACCCAGTAGACCAAAAACGTCCACATGCAAATGTCACGGGATAGAAATGTTCAATAACCATGTCCTCACACCAATCAGATCAGCACATGAAGGGTTAACAGAGGGCTGTACTAACCAAACTCTTTTACCAGTCAAATTTACGTTTTCAGTCCGACAGATAGGCCAACAATCAGGGCAATCACTGCCAGCACTGCCAGCACTATACACACTATAATGATCGTTTTCTGTCAAAAAACACACACACACACACACACACAGTATCCCATGAGACAAAACACATTAAATGCCAGCATGTACAGTTATCACTAGTTTAGTGGAATGACATCACAGAACAGGTATTATCTCTACTTTAGTTAATTCACATCACAGAACAGATGTAATATTTGCTCATCTCAGTAACAACTGACTCAATATCTATCTACTGATATTAGCAAACAAAAAGATTAATAAAACAACCATTCATTTAGAAAAGAAGAGAAAAGAAGAGAAAAGAGAATGAGAGAAAAGAAAAGAGAAGTGTGTTCATGAAAGGAGTTGAGAGTTGTTGTGCTTTTACTCTGAAAATGTTAAGGGTGGTAAAATACAAATACAAGTATAAACATAAGTTATTGCACATAATAGACATATGGCAACATAACATGAGCACTGCTCTCTGGGATGTGCAGTGTCCATGACTGCGTGCTCATGTGTCCTAAGCCGAGATGGAAATCAGTTAAAGGCTTTGACCACATGGGGGCAACATTCTCCTACTACACCTTAGCGAGAATGACACATATTTAAACAAATGGTGTGTGTTTATCTTAGCAGAACAGAACAGGAAGTGTGGAGAGGGAAATATTTGTTGGGGAGAATAAGAGAAGGTGAACTTTTGTGTGATTGCTTGTACGTGTGCAGGTGTGTGCATGACAGAGTGAGACTGCCTGTTAACAGGTACACTGCTCTCTGACTGGGTGGTAAAAGAGGGCGGGGCCAGAGAAATGGTCATAACATGGCTGGGCTGGGATGGGATGGGGTGGGGTGGGCTGGGCTGGGGTGGGCGGGTCCGTTTGTCTTAGTCACTCACGCGCCGTGCCTCCTGCTGAAATTTGGCAGCTTTTTTAGTGTCCGCCACTGCCCGCTCCACAAAGCCCACTGACTGGTCCATATTACTTTCAATTCTGTCAATCATGCCACCCTAGCATGGGAGATGAGAGGGCAGGGCAAACAGAATAGACAGAGCAGACAGAGAGAGAGAGAAAGAGATGAAAGAAGCAAAGAGAGAAGGAAAAAGAGGGAGTGCAGCAGAACAGACAGACTGAGTTACAGTTTATTTGAGTGAGTTCAGTGAGTGAGGGAGGACCGTGTGTGTGTGTGTGTGTGTGTGTGAGAGAGAGAGAGCAGACTATTATGGCTGAATTCCAGTACCTTCCGTGCGCTGCTCTGATACCTGACTGCCTTCTTAGTTTCAGTCTTGGCCACCTCAACGTGATCGACTGCTTTTGACACATTCACTTCTATGTTATCTATGATATCACCCTGAAAAAGCAGACATAAAAATATATACACATGACTTAGACACAAATTACATGCACACAGATATAAACAAACACACGCACACACAAGAAGACACAAACAGACTGGCAGCGATATGTTCCAGACATCTCTGGAGAAGAGAGCGAAAACAGAGCAGTCTTACCTCTCAAAGTTTTGTGTTTCCTCAGAAAGCATTTTGTCAACAAAGGGAAAGTGGACACTGATCAGAGCAGGGCTAACTAACATGTGTCCCAGACCATACAGTTTTATCAGATTGGTTTTCAGAGAATGATTCAGATGCGTTTTTTTTGGGGGGGGGGGTGTTAATGAGGTGATCCTCACTAAAGGGAGCTCTACAAATGAATTGTGTTAATTAGAGGAGAGAGACAAAGAACAGAGTGTTGTGCGAAGGGAGAAGTTATGGGTAAGGTTACACTTTAAACTAACAATCACTCTCCATGAACACTCACACTGGAGACAAAGGCTCTGATTGGCTGTTACCTGGACCAATCACACACAGCTCAGGAGCAGCACACCAGGAAAGATTAAAGAAAAGAACACAAAGGAAGAAGTACTGAAAGTGTGCATGAGTGAGAGAGAGAAAGAGAAAAAGAGAAAGAAAGAAAGGGTGGGGGTGAAATTGAGATAGAGAGAGAAAGAGAGAAGTTAGGAACAAGCTTTGGAATGAAATGAATGAATAATGAGTAAATGAATGAATGAATGAATGGATGAATGAGGGAATGAAATGTATACCTGGCTCTCCACCAGCATGGCGATGTCTACAAACATGTCGTGCAGTTCCTTTATGCTGCTCTCCAGACGGACTATGTCTTTGTGTCGTGCTTCTATCTCGTTTAATGCCTGCTTCGAGATTCCCGAGTCTACAATCTGTTGAAAATATTCAGAGAGAAAGAGAGCGAGAAAAAAAACAAGATAACAAGGGAGAGACAGTTAAGACTGTATTAAATTAGCACCACTCACACTCCCACTTGTTCACAAACACACGCACATGCGCACACACACACACACACACTCACACTCACACACACATTACCCCTGCTGTGAAGACAGCTGCATTCCCACCCTCCAACATTTCCTCAAGTTCTTCATCTGTTGTGGCTCTTCCAGCTTCCAATAGACAAGACAAGAGGAAGAAAGGCAAGAGGGGAGGCGAAGACAGACAGACAGACAGACAGAGAGGGGGGGCAGAGAGACACAGAGTGAGAGAGATAAGTGAGAAGGAAAAAAAAAGTGAGTGAGTCAGTTAGACACTTTTTTTCACCATAGGCAAAGAGGGGAACACACGGGGCCACTAGACAAAGCGGAAGATGTGGATTTACAAATAAGACAAAAAAATCTCTCTGACTGTTTCAAACGCTTTCATATGTGCAAATGTCAGAGGAATCTGATCTTAGAGAATATTCTACAAATAAAGGCAAAACAACAGTACTATAATGATAACAATAAAAATAATAACAATAATAAGCAGTAATAACGTTTGAATGAGGCTTGACTCACTGATCTCCAGTTGCCGTTGGATTCGTCCTTTACTCTTCTCTCTGAAATCCACTTGAGCTTCATTATATTTGGTCATCACATCCACAAACTTCCTGGAAAGCACAGCATGCTGGGACGAAGAGACCGAACAGAGAAGCATGTGAATACGGCATCAGTTGAGAAACAGAGTGTGTATGTATGCATCAGTGTGTGTGTGTGTGTGTGTGTGTGTGTCTGTGGGGGAGGGGGTGGTTGTTTGTGTGTGTGTCTGTCTGTGTGTGTTTTATATCCTCTTTGCCAACCTGTGATTTGCGTATCCTCATATCAGCAGACACTCTTTCTTCCTCCCCAGTCTCCAGGTTCCTTTCGATCGCTGACAAACACAATACAAACACCATAAACGGAACAAAAACACAACTGGAACATGAAATGAAAATATGAAGAGTAGAAATCCTTTTTTTGAGTTTACTGTTATATACACCACACATCCACACTGTTGTGAGAACTACACAGTGCTACACAGTAAATTAATGCACCCACTCTTGAGTTTGTTGCGAGCATTGTTGGCCATTTTCTTAATGTCATTAGTCAGAGCTTCCAGGTCATCTTGTGTTTCTGAAGAAGGAAAATGAAGGAGAGATGAAAAACAATAAGAGGATATGGAAAAAGAAGAGTGTTTCCATGGTTAAGAAGGGAAAGAAGACTGCTATTAGGAAGGGAATGTTTCCCATCACTACCACAACTTTTAAAAATGAGGCACCAGAACACTGGACATGACATGACATTACATCCATGAGTTTTGATCTTTTACTCAGTCACTGAATTTTCTCATATTCAACTCAGCATTCGGTTGCGACTGAAGAGACAATGCTCTCAGTGATCAAAACCAACAATAATCTGTCCTCTCGTCTTTAAAAACCAGCACAAGAAGGTTGTTTACATAAAGAGTGATTAGAAAATTTTGACTGGACTATCAAGGCTACATCAGCAAAGTCAAGCTTTTTACATCTTCACAAAGAACAGTGAACGTCTACAGAAAGGTCCTGTCCAACCTGGCCAATGCAGAAAGGGGAAACGACACTGTATGCAGGTCATGAAAGGTAAAAAGGCCATTTGCATACCAACACAATGAATGCAGCGTTGACAGAGATATTCAGAGATATTTATAACTTCGCGTTCAGACACTAACAATGAGGCATCTTCTCCCGATCTTAACCAGGGAGGTACTCTCTCCTTGCCTGTCTTCCATTTTTGTTTGCTAATATCCATCGCCCCCAACCTGAATCCAACTCCACTCTCGCTGATTTGTTTGACTCTGCAGGTTCATCACGCATGGCCACGCCTTCTCACCCACAGGGCGCATGGGTGAGAGGAGACTCTGTTCTGTGGTCAGCAGAACCATTACACGGGCATCACACAGCGAGAGGAAAAAGCACAGGGCCTATGCAGTTTACCCAGGGCCTGAGTGGGCTGTTAAAGACTGGACATGACCTGGAGTAGAACCCAGCACAGCCGAATACTGCTGTTGCCATGGAAACAATCTCTGCACTCTACACTGGCTGTCACGTCTCCACACATTAGGACTGCACCTGACCAGGATGTTTGGCTGATGTAAAGAAAGTTCTGTGTGACGACCACAGGGGAGTGTATATGCACCAGAGAAGGAAAAAGCCAAAAAACAGATTAGATTAAACACTTAAAGCTATTTCCGCTGTACTCTAATGACAGTTTTAACAGTTAGTGTTTTTCATGAGAATGTCCTGGAAATGGAGACAACTTCATAGCAGTGAACTCTTACAAAGGTATTGTGAATGTGACTTATCGCAGAGGAGTTGGTCGGATGGTCCGGATTCCAGTAGCTTTACCATTCTGACTGTCTGCCCTGTTTTGCTGTGATCAGCTGAAATCAACAACTAAAACTCGCAGACAAAACCAAGGTCTTAAAATGTCTACAGGTTATAAATCTGTGTGTGTTTATGAGCCTATAGACTAATATCTGCCTTTGTGTGGCATTTGTTAATGCATGTGGTGTGTACATATAAGTGTGTGTGTGTGTGTGTGTGTGTGTGTGTGTGTGAGTGGGGGGGGGGGGTGTCTTGGACTTACTCTGGTCTGATGTCGGTGCAGACAGGATAACTGAATACAGTTTTTTCACCTCGGCCACGTTCTCATCAATCTTATCAATACTGTTCCTGATATCCTCAATCTGACACACAGACAGTAACAGCAACATTAGATTACATACATACATTACAGTGAAAATCTCTTTAAAGATCTGGGCAAAACATGTACATCCATGAAACTCAACTTTGGATTTACAGCATTTAGGGTATACACTTATATGCATATATTTAAAAAAAGTAAAGACTGAAGTAACATTCAAGGATTAAGTGTCTTTGTATAACTTTCCAATTAAAAATATAATACATGTTTCCACACACGCACATGCACAAACACAAACACACACTTTTACACACATACCTGGGAGAAGAATTCGTCCATGAAGGCTGCATTATCCACAGCAATCTCCACATCGTCCGCGTCATCCGTGTCACACGTCTGTGGGAAACACAGACACATCACACCCAAAACTCAGACAACAAACCAACCAACCGTTTATGACTGTCAGTACCTGCTGGCAGATACTATCACGTTCCTTCCCGCCATAAACATATGATAATATAATGTGGTGTCCCCAAGTTTCAACGTTAAGACCACTGTTCTTCCTGTATACTGCAAACCTCATGAGTCTTTCATTTCGCTGTCATAAAAACACCTACATGCTTCACACCATCTCAAAATATGAAAATCTACTTATTTTATTTAAAGTACTTTTTGACTTTAATCTACTTTAACTAAAGTAATTTAACTTTGCACTGCCATTTCCAACTGAGGATCACTATGCGATCTCTTTATTAATCTGGAGATTTTATCTGACTCAAAACAAACGTAATTAGTTCAGCAGATTTGAGTAGTCCCCCCCCCCACCAACCCCTCTCTCTGTATCACTCATTTTTTTTAGCTCTTAGACAAGAAAAGGGACACTCTCTCTCTCTGATGTCCCCTTTGTAAGAGAACAAAATGAATGAATACTCTCCTCAGAACCGACCAAGGGGGCTTCACATGGTGTAATGTCAGATAGCATAAAGGTAAGGAATCAAGACAAAAACAGACATTAACAATAAATATACCCACATTATTTATTTACCATGACAATGGACTAACTGTTGGATATCACCACAGATATTTGTAAACTTCAACATGGAAACTGGATGGAGACGCCAGGCTGTAGTCTCCATCAGACGCAGCATGTGGACAACAGCAGGTCCCTGCGTCAGACACTGAGAGTACTGTGTCATTATGGAAGTTTTATCTAGATCAAACAACCACCGTCACACACAGCCAGTGTACTGATAATCAACGTTAAGCAATGTTATAATAAGCTTATCATTATGGCAGTTACAAGATGTCAGCTATGAATGATTTGAAAAGAATAAAGTCCAAATCTAGTGACGCACAGTTTCCATATGGAAAAGACTCACAATATTTTCAGTGATGATGACATCAGGCAAATTTATACACACACACACACACACACACACAGAATATCCTGGATGCTTGTTATTACATCTTAAGTTTTCTTGTGTTAACTGTGATAATATCCACTACACAGCATTGTCTTGTGATTCTGTGTACTGCTGAGCCAGGCACCTTGTTGCTTGTTGCAAACTGATCCCCATAACAACTACCACCGAGCCAGTAACTACAGACAGAGCAAAACCACTCCTTTTTGCTGATTGGTCTTTTGCCGAGTGTTTGGTTTGTGTTGGTAACTGAGGTAAGTAGAAAATAGTAGAGACATGACTGGTGATACCGTTTGGTCAAACCTAAATTACACAGACCATCATGTCAGGAAGCCAACATTATGAGGACATGTCAGCATCAGATTAGAGCACTAGTGTTATAAGGACAAACCCACATCTGTGTCTGCTCATACACCATAAGGATGCTTGTGTCTGTGTCTGCTCGTACACCATAAGGATGCTTGTGTCTGTGTCTGCTCATACACCATAAAAACGCTCAGAGGCTCACGCAGGTTATACAGTCATTGGCTGTAGACTGTCAAATTCAAGTCTAGCAAAGGACTCGGGCGAAAATACAGTGTCAGTTCCTGGAGTAAAATTTCGCAGTGAGCACTGACCGTAGACCCACTAACTACAGGGGCCCTGGTTTCCCCTCACCATCAACTGTATCACTAATATCATCTTCACTGCAGAGCACAGATGCTCCCTGCCACACTCCCCATGAGCTGTGCCTCCTGGATGGAGATATAATCAAGGGAAGAGAACTGTGGCTCATATGATCAGCCGGTAAAATCATGGTGTGGGTTAGCTAGTCTCAGCTAGCTGGATAAAAGCCAGTGCAAGAAGAGGTAGCGGCTGCAGTCATTCAGGCATTGACAAGTAACAGAGTCATTTCCATACATACAGTACAATGGCCTTCCCCTGTTTCTGCATCTCCTGTTTTCCATGACATATTTTTGCAAAAAAAAAAAAAGTCCTGGAAAAAGGAAACGCAGAAACATATGAGGAAAAGTAAGCATGGCAAAAGAGAGAGAAAAATACGTGGAAAGGAAAAAATAAAGCGATATTCAAATCAAAAAGCATTGTATTGCTGTATAACCCCATCTTTTTTCAACTTAGTTTCTAGTTTATTTCACCTAAGGCCGTAAAAATCGGTCTATATCCAATTAAATTTTGATTTATGGACTGATTCTCCTCACAGTAGTTTCTATTTCTTGATTTATTAATTGATGGTAAACTGTGGTTTATGCATTTCTTTTTGCTTTTTGGATTTAAATTTTTAGGTGTATTGCTTTCCATGTCGTCCACAGGAGTGTATTCTGTGAAAGCACTGTAGTATTAAAGGCAGGCTAATTAATCATATGCATTATATAGCAACACTGAGCTGCACAGTTGCCTGACCATCCTTTCCCAACAAAATCATTGTGTTAAAGAAAATGATTCACTTTTTTCATTTTAATCACTAACTTAACAAGATAATTTCCTTACAAATTGCTGTCACATTTTTCACTTGACTCTCTATCAATATTTTATATGTATGCAAAAACAACACTGTGTATATATTCTTGTATATCCCTGTATATACTTATGGTTCAGTTTGTACTTTGGTCTTTGGGCCACAGATAGCTTCATATTATGGTTCACCTTCAAACTGAGCCAACTCCAAATTGAAGGTTTTCCTTCTTCAACATGCAAATTTATAACAAAATAATTAATATAATACATACAGCAATAAAGCTTTTCAAAAAAGGGAATGAAACAAGAGTAATCTTCAGTACCTGTTAAGGTACCTCTTATTGAAAATGAGTGTAAGAGAACTAGGCTAAACAGTTATTCTAAACAGTTTTATACCAAACAATTATCCTCTCCATAATATATATACACAACATATACATATACAACAGTGGTTGTAAACGAATTAACAGAGAGAAACCCACACATACTACACTGGAAAAGCTGAAACAGGCAGATAAGACTGTGACTTCCTGTTACAGGGGGTGTGTGAAAGAGAGAGAGAGAGAGAGAGAAAGAGAGACCAGTGTAGCAGTTTTAAACTGTCTAACCACAAGTCTTTATCCCTGTGCCGTGCAGAGTTGTAAGGTTTGTGTTAAATAATGGAGGTGCTATGTACACTGGGCATTTTTCAAAACGCCACAGGGAACATTCATATACAGCACAAGCATGCACACACACACACACACACACACACTCAGTAGTCCTGAAAAGTTCAGGTCCTGGGCTGTCCTGCTGTAACAGCAGTAGTCTGTCTGTGTGTGCTCTTATAAAATCTACAGCACACACAACAGTGGAACAATGCAGCCCCACCAACAAGTCAAACATTACAAAGAGAAGGACAGTGCAGGAGGGAGGGAGCGAGAGAGAGAGAGAGAGCGAGAGAGAGAGAAGATACAATTCATAATTCAGGCAAACAGCAGATTTCCTGAGTGTCATATAATCAGGTCAAAACCAGTTCACAAGAAACAGCACTATTCATCCAAACTAACACCTCACCTTACACTCTTAACTCCTGCTCTCTCTCTCTCTCACACACACACACCACAACATCACAACCCCTCTAAAGCACGAAAGCACAGAAGTTGTCATCTCATTGTTTCTCCTGTGAAAGAGTTAAACTCCTCTATGTAAAACAATTCTGAGTCATTCCCCTGTTCTATGTAAATAAGGCACAACCATAAACACACACACACACGCTGAGTTCCTTTAACACACTTCCTTCTCCATGGTTACCTGCTAGAGCACTCAGGTGACAGAATAAACACGTCAAATTTGGACTGACAGGGGCCTAATACCACAACAACAAATCCACAAAACTCGCAGACCTACACAGCTTCACCTCAGGAGTCTCGCTCTCTCTCTTTCTCTCTGACACATACACATACACACATACAAACACATACACACACACACACACACACACATACACACACACACACTCTTTCTCTCTCTCTCTCTCTCTCTCTCTCTCTCTCTCTTAAACACACACACACAAAATCCTTACTAAACAGAGGACTTTATGACAATTGTTACTTTGTGTCTCTCACTGTATGGAGATTACAGATCCTAGTGTGTTTTGGGCCTTCTAAGACAGCTGGGTTATGAGGGGCATAATGTGACATGGACACAAGTGAGAAAACATGCTACCGCTTACCACATCTATAATCTGGATAAGAAACCCCCATCCATCTCTCTCTCTCTCTCTCTCTCTCTCTTTCTGCCTCTACATCACCGTCTACCTCCACTCAAGGCTTGTGACCCCACTCCCCTCCTCCCCCTGCCCTAACCAATCCACCCTGGTCAGCTGACCAGATCATCTGCCTGCCCTGCCATGTCACACACGTCTGCTGATTTATACCGACACTACAGCATTCTGTGAAAATATATAACCTTTACAGAACTGTCTCCCTCCTCAACATCAAAGGACTTCACTCTTTTACTCGTTTACAGAATGCTGTCTTACTTTCCAAGATTACTTTGAAGTACAAACACAGTTAAAGAAACACACACATCACACACACATGTACTGTAAGTATGTATGTATGTATATAAAATCATAGGGATCCCTCGGGGGTAGTCTAACATAAGAATGCAAGTCTAAGGACTCCATGTTGTCTGCTGACGTACTTAATTCCCCCACAGCCTCGCAAAGTCGACTGGACATCACCTTTTTCTCCAAAAAAAAAAAAAAATTAAATAAATACTTAAAGGGGAGGGAGTCACAAAATCAAACCCTGAAACTACACAGAGGAGGAATTACGCTTTAATCTGAACACTGCACTTACCGCCTTCAGCTGCTCCAATCGGTCCTTCATCTCTCAAGTTGTGTACTACGAAGTCTAAAAGGAAATAAAACGAATTAAAGGTTTTGATCCAAAACCAACTGATGTAAACTATTTATTGTGCAGCTAGCTGAACAGCCAGCTGTGGAGAAAGAACTCCGCCGTCAGTGAGTTCACGATCTATTCCACCAAACTCCGAGATTCTGCTCTCACAGCGCGAAGTCCGGGTACTCCACCAATGGTCCACACAATATGGCTGCTATGTTCCAAACCCGTAGTTTTTTCTCCACTAAATCTATCCGTTCAGGGGATTAAAACGACAGTTGTGTGCAGCTCGCTTAATCTCCCTCTCTCTCTCCCACAGTAATCATTCTGAAGCGCTCCCTCGGCTCACGCATGCTCGATTTCCTTCACTTTTAGCAAACCACAGCACTTTACGGACATTGAATACGCCCTAGTGAAGGATACCTGGGCTTCTTTGACTGCTTCGCCGTCTTAAAGTGAACGCCAGCGCCCAGAAGTCTGACCACCTGCACGGAACAAGTGTGTGTGCGCGCGCGTGAAAGTGTGTGTGTGTGTGTGTGTGAGAGAGAGCGAGAGCACATTGTTATATGCTACGTGACTTTTACAATTCCCAGCTGCTTAACTGGTCAGTAACTGCGTCTTTTCATGAGTAACTGCACGCGAGTAAAATAGTGCAAGGTAATATTCTTTCTAATAGGCTATAAGGACTGACTGTGGCAGGTCTAAAGACCGATGTGGTGGGTCCGATACCTGCGCACGAATATAGAGGCACTCACCGCATAGGGTCTCTGTGAATGAGCTTGCTGAGAGAGACCGGGTCAATGTGTACAACTCACTCCATCACCCGTTAAGCACGAGAACTGCTACTCATTAACCAAAACATCACACACTCTCCACCTCTGTTCCTGGTAAGCCGATAAGGAAATACGCCACAAATGACCACCGATGGTTCGCCAGAGAAGCCTTGTGTGTCTGCGAGAGTGTTTATGATTAGTAATATCCCCTGATACTTCGGGAAAATACATCCAACTGTGCGTGACATATACTAAGCAGGCGACTCTGGTATACGTTGGATTGAGAACGACAGAGGGTCTTGGACTTCTCATTAAAAAGAAGAAAACAGATTTAAAAAAAAAAAAAAAAAAGTATATAAGGTCTTGTCATATGTAAAATCTGGGATATATATACGTACTAGTGCTGCATTTGGTATGTTATACTCTCAATAGTCCTAGACCATTTGACCGTAGACATAACTACAGTAAAGCGCTTGCGCCTCCTGGTGGAGTTTCGGCCCAAAGACAATTTAACACAGGCCAGGCGGGCCAGCTTTACTGGGATAACAACCTTGCCTTTCTTTAGAGGCAAATTCCCGATGAACTGCAATATTTTTATGATCACGAACATTAATATTTTAGAAATGGCACTAACACTACAACATATGAAAATCAGCTAATGCACCTTTTTGATAATGCTTTATTTTTTCGTTATGTTTTGTGTTGTTTGTTTGTGGTTGTTAGAGCTGGAGGGTATTCCAGAAAGCGAGTTTAGTGAAAACTCAGAGTTAGTTAAGCAAGTAGTAAAACTCATAATGGAAGAGCCCTATGACTTTGTTTTGCTAGGAGAATGAAGCAAGAGGGATCTTCGATTAGGAGATTTATTACTTACTCTGAGTTAACTAACTCTGAGTTTTCACTAAACCCGCTTTCTGGAAGACCCCCCAGGTGTCTTTTTGCAGACTAACGGCATTCCCAGCGCACAGCGCATGTGATCTCGAGTGTGCGGAGTATTTCACAAAGCGAGTTCCCTCAGCAGTAGAGCGCCAATCAAAAATCAAAATGGTCTAATAAGTATCATCATTAGCTGTTCTAATGCATTCTTGACTTTTAGCTGGTTAACGGATCCTGTTTCGTGAAACACTTTCTTGTGCAAAATGCAAAGATCTACACGCCTTATAATTTAGTTTTCGATTCTAATACCCCGTTGTCAGCTGATTAATATTAACATTAAAGCAGCATAAACCGTGATATCGCCTTCCTTCCCTTTGTCGATTAACAAATCATCGGTTCCGCTATGGCTAAATTAAATTCATTGCTCTGGCTCTTGATGAAGAGCCTCTCTCCCTAACTTATGTTCACCTGAAATCATAAAAATGAGGAAGAATTACATCCGATGACACCATCAGATAAGATATTGACTAAACATGGTTTGTTCGTCTCCTGTATTTGCAATATTGAACAAAATGTACTTTATCTCATGAAAATATACCGATCATATTTAACTGTTTTCGCCGTTGAAGCAACTTACAGCACTTGCTGTGAGATCGTAACCGAGTAAAAAAATAACAGTCGCAAATTTCTTTGTAAAAATCTTAACAGTGAACATTCTCTGGACCGAATTTTCCACTGGCATTTCAGCCTCCAACTGCAGTACTGAACATGGCTCTAAAACCCAGGCTCATTCATCAGCTTACATTAGGTTTCTGCAGTACAGCCATTCAAACCTTTCATTAGTTTCCTCTGGAAACCACACATGCAGCCTACACTATTTTAAGGTTAGCTCATGGCTTTCACCAACCACAGGGTCAAATAACTCATGTTCAGGGTGCTTACAAACACCAGTGTTACACTGTGTATTGGAATAAAGTCCGTTATGAAGATAGCCTTTTCACATTCCAAATGCTGACTGCGTGTTTACAGGTGCTGAAGAAACGTCTGGAGCTGTGGTTCCAGCTATTGGAAATTCAAAGGTTGGTTTCAGGAAACCCCACCATTTTTTTTTTCACCAGCTTTCACTCCGATGAGATCATCATACTTTCTTGCAATCTGAAGAGGGGAAAAATGTTTTTGCACTGAAAGAAGATCAGACATATTTGCTATATTGAGAATGTTTTTATTCAAAGTTGTTCTCCAAGTGCTTGACGCCTTACAGAGAGATTAAGCCCTCGTACACTCAGCAAACTGCTCTTACACCTCTGAGTGTGTTTACGTGAGTGTTGAGTGGTGTGTGTGTGTGTGTGTGTGTGTGCGTGTGAGAGAGAGAATGTGTGCACTGTGGCATTATGTTAATCCTGTCTACACAGAAAATCAGAGAACCACACAACTTTACTTATTTTTCAGTTCGAAACACAAAAACAGAAACAAAAGTTGAAAAATAAAAATATCTGCAATGGGGTTTTACAGTAAAAGGGGTTTAAGGGTCAAACTTTGTTGCCAGGGGCAACTCCACAACACCCTCCACTACAGAGAGAGGTCACAGGTTAAAGGTCATCATCCTCATCTGGCAAAGCTGTTTCTGAAGCCACCTGAGAGAGAAACATGAAAATGCGTCACATCAAGACCAAACCAAAAACATACCAAGAGACCTGTGCAGTCATCTTCCCCACACTCAAACGTGTGTGTGTTCATATGGGAAACATACTGATGCTGGAAGTGTACACTTACTTTCAGGTCATGCTCGTACTGTGCAGCAAGTGAGGGATCCATGGCAATTTCAGGTGGGGCAAGGGCTGGCATCTCCACAAACTCCAGGTTGGGGTCACCAATCAGCTTCCGCGCAAGCCACAGGAAGGGCTTCTCAAAGTTATAATTACTCTTAGCAGAAATGTCGTAGTACTGAAAGAGAGATAGAGAGAGAGCATTAACACGTTGAGATTAGCACTACCTAGAGAGAGTCAGGTGTGTGTGAAGAGCAGGCTATGATGACTGACAAAACTGTAGACTGTTCTAGAGCAATGCTTGTCAGGTCCAGCACGCTAAGCAGTCAACCCCTCGACAACTACAGAAAGAAAGGAGAAACTGTGCCATTCTGTGGCAACGATAATGTCCATGGACAAATTAGCATGTGACGTACCTGTAGATTCTTCTTGCGGTGGAACACGATGCTCTTGGCCTTGACCTTCCTGTCTTTGATGTCCACTTTGTTACCGCAAAGCACTATGGGAATGTTCTCACACACGCGCACCAAGTCACGATGCCAGTTAGGCACATTCTTGTAGGTAACTCTTGAGGTTACGTCGAACATGATGATTGCACACTGAGCTGAGAAGTAAAAAAAAAAAAAAAAAAAGAGGGGAAAATGAGCACCGAGTGATCCTACACACTACAGACTAGCATATGCAGACATCTACACTGATCTGCACTGTACCCTGGATGTAGTATCCATCTCTGAGGCCACCAAACTTCTCCTGACCAGCTGTGTCCCACACGTTATATTTGATGGCTCCTCTGTTAGTGTGGAAGACCAAGGGGTGTACCTCCACTCCAAGAGTGGCTATAGAGAGAGAACACAGATGACTACAATACCACATCCACAACTCATTCAATTTAAATGTTTAAAGGACACTCTGCACTCAAGATTTAACTTGATGTTTAGTCATTCAACTCAAGAGTGATTCAGCATCACATTTCAGTCGAGTTTCTCAGCATGCCTGTGAGTGAGAGTGTGCCTCAGCAGTTGCCATTGTTATAGAACACACTCACCGACATATTTCTTCTCAAATTCTCCAGTCAAGTGTCTCTTAACAAAGGTGGTCTTCCCTGTACCTCCATCCCCGACCAACACCAGCTAAGGGAGGTTGAGAGTGAAGTTAACGGTACCAAACGCGACAGACTGACTATTTCCATTAGTCATTACACAAGCACAAAGCGCGTTAGTATGCGTGTGCCCCTTTAAACTTGTACCAGTAAATTTTAGTATTTTAAAACAGAATGGGCAAATAACAACTTTAGCGGCAGTGATAAGATCTGATAGTTACTTTAAAGCGAAAAGGATAGAAACCTTAGTGCGGTACCTTAAATTGAACCTGTGGTTCGTTCTCTGCCATTGTTGGAGCTGTCTTCGTGTCGCGATGAGACTGCGGGAAAGAAGGCGGGAGGATTAGCAAACTCACAGATAGCAATCACAGTAAAGTTAACGTGCCGAGAACGTTCTAAAACATAATTTGGAGTGGAAGGGCCTAAAATTGCTTCACCATCGCGCAGCATTACTCAGTAACAGGGTACAACTTGTTCTAGAAACGGACTCAATTACATAAGCGATCTCAACATTTTCAGCGTCTGTTTACACCATCCATCAGTTAATCTAAAAGATACTTAAAAATGCGGCCTGACAGGTGACAAACGAGACAGAAAAATAAAGTATTTTGTTCAGCGTTAGCCTTTAGCACTACAGACGTGGAGTGCGTCGCTGTTGTGGTGGCTATACGCCATGTCGAGCTGCCGCACTTTTCTAGTTTCGACTAGAACAAAATCCGTCCACCACCAAAATCTCTTCCCTCGCTAACTTGCAAGCTAGCACGTCTAACATTGTTTCTGAAATGCATAAAGGTGTGTGTCGGTCGAATGTAATTACAAAATTATATTACTATCAACCATCAACAATTCTGACCACCTATGAAAAATACAGACAAAGCAACCAGACAAAATGAGGTAGCATCCCGCTGGTCCAAAAGCTAACAGTAAGCTAACTGCCTCAGCAAGCCTTGCCACTCATGATGCTACGGTGTTAGCACGTACGCGACCCAAAGTTCTGAAAGCCATTAACTTTCTATCAGAGGTAATTCAATATCGTTTTCCCAACATACATAAACTTAAACTTTATATAAAGGTTTTCTGATGTTCCTCTGGTTGTTTAAGTTACTGCTGCGGCAGGATTTAGACTAGCCTAACATTAACACTTGCGTTCCGCACTCACCGGCGCTGTAGAGATATGGTAAAAGACCAAATGGCTGCGCCCGCGCGGGATTCAGCATGGGTCACATAAGCACTTCCGCCCCTACCACGTGATATATAAATCCCCGCGGTTGAATAAATTACGTCATAGTGTCGTTTGGTGTGGGGGGTGGATTAAAGGCCCGTATCTTCGCTTCGCCCGAAAAGCACACTTTATTTCTGCTATATCTAGTCAATAATGTGGTGTAGTCAAAACATAACAACAAATGAACATTTCTCACAGCGTATTCATTTAAAAGATTTTATTTCTCCAAAAATACCACTATTGCCCTTTACATTATAAGTCTTTGAACTGTTGTGCGTTTGTGTGTTATTTTTAGGGTTCGTGTCCTGAGCTGATGTTAGTCTGTAATAATAAAATGCTTGTCTATGTTCTTATCTATCACATTGCTTTGCGGGAACAGGTAAGTCTGTCTGTGTTTCTCAAATGGTTTTGTGTAATATCACAATGAAATACACAAATTAAGCTATATTTGATCCAGCTGTATGGCTCTACATGGATCAGGTCAGCGAGCCTGTGTATGAGTGTGCGGTGTGGGCCTGAGTGTTTCAGGACAGGCAGTGTTATCTGTACAGGTAATCAGCCTGATTGTTGGCAGCAATTTCTGCCTCCCAGCGATCCCCATTGTTTAAAAGCTTCTCCTTGTTATACAGCAGCTCCTCGTGAGTCTCCGTCGAGAACTCAAAGTTTGGGCCCTTAAAAAAACAAACAAGAGAAAAACAAGAATAACAGACCAGTAAAACACTGCAGAGAACAGAACTAAACAGGACATCTGTGTGTGTGTGTGTGTGTGTGTTTTTCCGTGCGTGTGAATGAGAGAGAGAGAGAGAGAGAGAGAGAGATGCACGCGTGTCTGCATATGTATGAGGTATGCAAGTGTATGTATGTGAAGTCAGGATGCCTCCTGGGCGGCTCCCTGTGGAGTTGTTCTGGGCACGACCAACTGGGAAGAGACCCCGGGGCAGACCCAGGACATGTTAGGAGAATTAGATATCTCGACTGGCCTGGGAACGCCTTGGGATCCCTCAGGAGGAGCTGGTGGATGTAGCTGGGGAAAGGGATGTCTGGGCTACCCTCCTCAACCAGCTGCCACCGCACCCCAGTCCCAGATAAGTGGCAGAAAATGATGATGATGATGATGTGTATGATGTGTGTGTATGTGTATGTGTGTGTGTGTGTGCGTGAATGTGAGAGATACGCACGTGTGTGTGTGTGTGTGTATGTATGACATGTGTGTAAGTGTGTATGTGTATGATGTGTATGCATGTGTGTGTGTATGTGTATGATGTGGGTGTGTGAGAGAGACACGCACACGTGTGTGTATATACCTCTACAATAGCGTCCACAGGGCAAGCCTCCTGACAGAAACCACAGTAGATGCATTTTGTCATGTCGATGTCATATCGTGTTGTTCTCCTGCTGCCATCTGCACGGGTCTCTGCCTCAATGGTGATGGCCTACAGGACACATGCACATGCACACACACACATACACATAGTCTTTAGTTATTCTCAAGTGTGTGTGTCTGTGTGTTGTATTCGGTGATGTCCTGTGTGTTTCTACGTATGAGTGTGTGTGTGTACCTGAGCTGGGCAGATAGCCTCACACAGTTTGCATGCAATGCAGCGCTCCTCTCCGTTGGGATACCTGCGCAGTGCATGTTCACCACGGAAACGGGGCGACAGAGGACCTTTCTCAAACGGGTAGTTTATGGTAGCTGGTTCCCGGAACAGATAACTCATAGTCATCCCAAGCCCTGAAACACACACACACACACACACACACACACCAAAATTCAAATACTCAGATATGGACACACAAACACTAAAAATTAGAGCTAGAAAGACCATAAAACCCATTCTTTACACAGGCTCACACACATGTCCATGTCTCAAACAGTAACACAGAGCTGATGATTTTCACACACTGCACTACCTCTGAAGAGTTCAGTCCACAGGAGCGTCTGTGCAGCACGGTCTGTGATGGACCTCATGTCAGTGGGTAAGTCCTGAGCATTCACATATTCTACACAGAGACAGAACAAGAATCAGCTACTTCTGGCTGTGATAAAACTGTGGGGTTGTGAGGGTGTGTGTGTGTGTGTGTGTGTGTGTGTGTGAGTGAGTGAGTGTGAGAGAGAGAGAGAGAGAGAGAGAGAGAGGATAACTTACTGTAACTCCCTCTATAAACAGTCAGACTGAAAGGGCGAACAAGGCCGGGGCTGGCTGCAAAGGTGCCTGAGTTAAAGGTATAGGTGACAAACATTCAGTGCAATAGATACACACGCACACACACAAAACTTGTTTATTTTCATTCTCACCTGGCCGGGAGGAAGAGTAGAGCAGACGCAAAGCAGTAGACATCTCCAAGACTAGAGAGTGAGAGACAGACTCATGAAGAACAAATCAGAGTGTATCATAGGGAACTTATTTATGACATATCTCTCTGGAGTTATGGATTCCAGAGGTGACAATGTTCATCAGTCTCACTTTATGACAAATGAGATAAACCTGTTTATGCCAGTGTAGATTTGGATTTGTACAACCTGGTAGGCCTACTTAATCCGTCCCAAATCCCAGACCTTATGTCACAGAGCTATAAAACGAAATCAGCTCTGCCTTAAAAATGACATGCCAAAATCTAGATTTTAAATCGTGTTTAAAATTAACTTTAAACGCTTCATTAATTTTAAACGCTTCATCACGCAGTTCAGCATAATTACGGCTATTTAACACGTTACACTTTTGCTTTCTTCCTGTCATAGGAGAGTGGATACAACAAAGGGGCGACATTTGTTGTACTGCTCCAATTAGTTAAATAATGACTAAAAAAAAAAAAAAACATCAGTCACATTCATTAAAGACAATGTAACTCGCATGGGGAGTTGGTTATTATCGTATCTGACTCACAGTGAGCTTTTCTTATAAACTTCTACAGCAGAACGAAAATCATGCCCGCAAGACACCTGGGAGAGTACTTGGGATATATGCCTTACCAGTTTACCTCACTCATGGCTCCACAAATCCGGCCAATATATTTGGTTTTCCCGATAATTTACTAACAAATGCAGAACTGCATGTAAGGTAAGGTGTCAACTAAAACCCACCGATTTTTTAAAATCCAAATGCCAGCGTAATATAGTTCACTCGCCACAGTGAAGCAGTGCCGCTCTCTGCCTAGTCCTAGTCCTAGTCGAGCAAGATTGCCGCGAACACATCTCGACTCACGAGGATTAAACGAGGAGAATCAAGTGGTTTCACCAAGGTGCCATACTGAATGTGGCGTTTGCAGAACGTCACATAACATGTTTTCTTTCACACCTTAATTTATAAGCCACTAAAAGTTTATGTATTTACGCTGTTGGCATCCAAGACATTGGAACGCAAGTATACACAAAGTAACCCCTGAGGCAAAGCGCATCTTCACTCACCTTATATTCCTCAGGATAACAAACGCCCCATTCTCATTACGGCACACACATCCGTCCAAACATGCACGCACGCACACACGCGCGCACACACACAGCACAGCACAGCTTTTCCTTTACAGCGGCGGAAATCTTTCAGTTCTTTTTCTCCCCTCCCATCATAGAGCGATAACACAGCACATCAACTGAAGGTAATTTTCTTAAAATAATCTCCTTAAAATAAAGTAAAATTATATTTATATTTATTGCTTGAACTTCTCCAGCCTTCCTAAAGTAAGTCTGATAGAATTTAGTGACGGATATTCATTTCTGAGTCTCTTTCATTGTACAGTATCTGTAAAGTGAAATCTGAATTCAATCTGAGCAGTGCGTCGAAAACACATTTACTATATCAGGGCAAAAAAAAAAAACCTCTTTCAGAAAATTGACTTCTAGATTTGTTTTGCATATTTTATGAAGTCACGGTACATTCACTTCTTCTCAGACTGCTGTATTTCTGTCTGATTTCTGTCTGTATCACTCTCTCTGTCTAGGGTGATGTCTGGTCAGACAGAGCCGAGAGGAGAGGGGCACTCTGGCTCGGACCTTTCAGAACCCTCTGTGACAGAAACAGACCGATTTGGATTCCTGCTGGGGAATGGCATCAGCACCAGGTCAGTGTGTGTGTGTGTGTGTGTGTGTGTGTGTGTGTGTGTGCGTGCATCTGTGTTCTGCGCAACATACACTTCCAGTGAATCAGTAGCTCTGTGATCAAAATACAATGAATTATAAGCACTGTAAGTTCAGAGTTCTGAATTTATTTGAAACTTTTGAATTTCAATAGCTCTGCAAGTCACTTTCAACTGTCACCTCCTGCACCTACCCACAAACTATGACACTCTTTCTCTCCATCTCAACATCCTGCCCTGTTGCTATGGTGACACTGTCCCTCAAGAATGTGGTTTCCTGTTTTGTGTGTGTGTGTGTGTGTGTGTGTGTGTGTGTGTGTATGCTTGAGAGAGAGAGAGTGAGTGAGAGAGAGACAGACTGACAAACAGACAGAGAGAGAAAGAGAGATTATGAAATTCTGATGTTGTATAATCATCTGGAAAGTTGTATACTTCGTCTGCCTGTCTGTTAAGGTCTAGAGACTCAGTCTGCTACTTACAAAGCATGATCCAAAGTAAGTAATTATACAAAACCAGATTAGTCTCTGTGGAACCCATTACTCCCCTCAACCACAGTTTGTTTCTGAGAGCTTAAACATGTGTGTGATACTTTGTCTTTTTTATGCATTGAATCATTAGTGTCAAACTGTTTAAAGTTCAGAAAATTTCAGATTTCAGTTGAGGCTTGAATGATTATGTCCAATGTTGGTCATGGAGAAAACATGCAATGGCAAATTTGATTTTGTTACACTGCACTAAAAAGAAGAAGAACAACAACAACAACAACAAAAACCATGATTGCACAGATGCTCCCGAGTGCTTGGTTGCTGATACTCTGATACCCAATGTACTTGTTTGTGATTCGTCCTCAGCTGTGATGGCCCCTCCCCTGTATTAGTGAGACAGCAAGAAATGAAATGGCTCCATCTCATGAGCCAGTGGGAGCAGATTCTAGAGAAAAAGACCAAAAAGGTACATGTGCAAGTGCAGGACAGAACCAGAATCATGACCCATCTGACAGTTATTCTCCTAATATCACATTTTGTTGGCATTCACTCAGTGGTCTTCCTTTGTCATGTGCCATGTCAGGTCAAGGGCCAGTGCCAGAAAGGTATCCCAGCATCCCTGAGGGCCAAGTGCTGGCCCCTGCTCTGTGCTGCTTCTCACAGAATGGGCAACAACAGCAACCTGTATGAGGTGATAATAACAACAACAAAAATAAATGATAATGATAACAATAACAATAACAACAACAACAACAATAAGAAGAGGAAGAATAGTATGCAAGAGAATTATTACAGACAAACAGGAAGGAGCAAGGCAGATGAGAGTTTTTCACATCTCTCTGCTCTGTCTGTCTGTCTGTCTGCCTGTCTCTCGTTCATTCTCTTCCCCTCAGTCTTTAGATTCAACTCCAGGTCAGCAGAGTTGGATTGACGTTATTCAGAGAGACACAGACAGACAGTTTCCATTTCACGAAATGTTCCTCTCCAAAGAGAGCCATGGGTGGGTGACCCAGTTTTTCTTTTTTCTTCATCACTTTTATCTCAACTCTCAGTGATGTGCTGCATGCTCATCTTCTGATTACTGTGTGAATCAAACCACTGTCATCCATACATGTATTAGTACTGCTAAACATCTGAAACACATATGTGCTTAATGAGGTCAGTGACTCACACTGATTAATAATGCTGCGAGGCCAGTCTTCATTTGAAAATGTGACTGATCCATTACTTAATGATCATATTCAGCATGCGCATTTTTTTGTCTTTTTCTGTTTTATCATAAAAGCCTCTCTGACTGATACCACACCCTGCCTCTCTGAGAACAGACAGGCCTGAAAAAAATGACATTACACAATGAATCTGCTAAAATATGTCTTTCACTTTTTTGGCAGTCAACAAGGCTTGTTTCACGTCCTAAAAGCGTACACATTGTTCCGGCCAGATGAGGGTTACTGTCAGGCCCAGGGACCAGTGGCTGCTGTACTACTAATGAACATGCCACCTGAGGTACCGCTCCACTATAGCTCCGGACGCTACGGCTAACATGCTAGTATTCTAAAGCTACTGCTAATGCTAATGTGCTGGTATTCCACTCTACATTTAGTCTGCTTATACTCTGATACTCTCACAATGAAGCCAATTGCAGTAGTGCAGTTGTAAGGACTCTGTAACATGTATTGGTGTAATGAACAACTGTTTAGTATAGAGCATTCAGACATTGCTGGATTCGTAAAAAACAGGTTCATCGTACGTGCACAAAAACATGACACATACAGATGTATTCTGATGCATTGATTTTCATACATTCTTGGCTGTAGTACCTGAGGGTCGCATGCAGCGCTTTGGGACTAATAGACTTTAACATGTCTTGCTGGAGAGGCAAGTTCAAACACCTTTAGTCTGCTGTTGTGAGAGGGAAGAGTTATCTACATACATTCCTAAATACACAGACATCCTTTCTTTTTCCCATCAAAAGTCAGTCCTAGCTGCAAGGCCTACAGAGACTTTCTGAAAGGACTGATCACACAGCTACTTCACAGCCAGCTGCCATAAACATACTGTTTGACCATTATCAGTTTTAATGTGCTAAAATGGTCAATTTTAGAGTCTATGTCTGCTTCCGATTTAGGAGGCGTTCTGGTGTCTGGTCCAGATCAGTGAGCATTACCTCCCTGGCTACTACAGTCCTCTGCTGGTAGGACCACTTTTTCACAACCCCTCCTATGAGAGTATACGAGAATATAGTATATAGTGTAAAACGATCAAGTGATTTTAAAGGCATTTCATATTCTCTCTGTCTTTCTGTAGGAAGGCGTTCTGTTCGATGCCTCTATTCTGTCCTGGGTGCTGAAAAAATCGTGTCCTGCTGCGTACAGGCACTTGCACTGCCAGGGGGTGGAGCCTCTCATGTTTGCCACTGATTGGCTGATGTGTCTGTACAGCCGACACCTGCCCTTTGACACTTTACTCCGTGTCTGGGACCTCTTCTTTTGCTATGGTGAGACTGGATCTGTGTGTGTGTTGCCCAGACTTACTGTGTCAGCTGGCTTTGACATTTGTGTATGTGCCTATGTAACTGACTAGTGTGTATATGTGTGTGTGTGTGTGTTGCAGGCGTTCGCGTGTTGTTTCAGGTTGCGGTGGTTCTCGTACGGCGGTGTTTGGGTGGAGCAGCACAGCGTCGGGAGTGCGAGGGACAGATGGAGACTCTGGAGCGGCTACGAGGGGTGAAGAGTCATGTCGAGCATGAGCAGGCCGACTCCTTTGTCCAGGAGGTAAATCCTGTGTGTGTGTGTGTGTGTGTGTGAGGTTCACTGCTAAGGCTCCAACCTCAGAGCACCAAGGAGCAGGACAAGTAGGATCTTATCTCAGGTCACTTTTCTGAGTAACAGGAGATAAAACTAGTACTGAAAATTTGCTACAAATTGACCATGGTTATATACATAACATATTTTACCATCATTCTTGTCTCTTCAAACTCTTTGACAAAGCAGTCAATGTCCTCTCTCACCTCATAATGAATACAGCTATTCTCCCCTATCTTGTAATTTGCTATTAGTAACCTAGACATTTGTCTGTGCTGGGCACTGTAGTCAAGGCAACGCAAGATACCCGTTGCACTGAATATCCTTCGGTTAACACCCACTGTCCCTCTAGACAGTACCTCTATTAGACAACACATAGAAATGGTGTCTTTGAGAGAGACATAGAGAATAATTGTCCTCCTCCTTTCCCTCCTACAGGTCTGTTCTGTCCCCCTATCTGTTAAAGAGCTACAGAAACAGACAGAGAAAGAACTGGAGAAATGGAGGAAGGATCGGCCGAACTCGACCTTTGACCCCCGAGGCCGGTGCTACGGGTATCAGATGGCGTGGGAGAGAACGAAAGAGAAAGGCGAACAGAAAGAAAAGAAAGAGAAACATAAAGGGAGTCTCTCCCTTTCTCTTCTGCGATCACCCTCCTCTGTCTCCGCCTCTCTTTCCTCCCCTATTTTCCGGAGAAGACAGAGGAAGACGAGGAGCAGGGCAGACACGGAGGGTTCGGAGGACAGCGGGGAGGAGAAAAAGGAAAGGAGGATCACACAGGAGGTCACGGAGGAGAGTGAAAACTCAGACTCCGTATGGATTACTGACTCTGTCACAGTCAGCGAGCAGAAAGTCAAAGATGTCAACATACCAGAGGACATCAGCTCACCCTTAAAGCCATGTCCATCCATATACACATCTCTTACACCGCTAGACTCAGCTGTGGAGCAGGGCTCACACACAGAACAGACAGAGTCTGCTTGTGTTACAATACACACACACAATGTTCTACAGTCACACAGTACACAACAGGAAGGTGAGATACAAACAAATCATAGCCGACAGGTAGAGGAAATGCAGACACGTACTGAAAAACAGGAAGAGGAAATACAGACACATAGTAACCAACTGAAAGAGGAAATACAGACATGTAATGACCAACAAGAAAAGGAAGTGCAGGACTATAGTGACCGACAGGAAGAGGAAATGCAAACACATAGTAACCAACAGGAAGAGGAGATGGAAACACGTAATGACCAAAAGGAAGTGGAACTGCAGACAGATAGTGGCAAAAAGGAAGAAGAAACACAGATGTACAATAACAAAAAAGAGGAGGAAAAACACAATCCCACATGTCAGGAAGAGAGTGAAATTCAGGTACATGTAGTCAAGCAAGAACTGGAACCACCAGAGGGAGAACTATCAACACATCAAAACAAGCTGGAACCACCAGAACTGGAACCACCAGAGGAAGAGCTATCAACACAGCAAGACAAACTGGAGAGAGACATGCAGTCAGACAGCCTGGAGAAGGAAAGGGGAACAGAGGTCAAACAGGATCCTGCTGAGGACATGCTGCTAACCCACAACTGTCAACAGGAAGATGAGCTGAAAACAACTGCCGATCAGCAAGAAAAACAGGCAACAGACAGTGAACAGGACAAGGAAACAGAGGTCCAAGAAAAACAGGCACGAGACAGTGAACAGGACAAGGAAACAGAGGTCCAAGAAAAACAGGCACGAGACAGTGAACAGGACGATGAAACTGAGGTGCAAGAAAAACAAGCACGAGACAATGAACAGGATGATGAAACTGAGGTGCAAGAAAAACAGGCACAAGACAGTGAACAGGACAAGGAAACAGAGGTCCAAGAAAAACAGGCACGAGACAGTGAACAGGACAAGGAAACAGAGGTCCAAGAAAAACAGGCACGAGACAGTGAACAGGATGATGAAACTGAGGTGCAAGAGGAACAGGAAGTACAGGCTGAGACTGTCCAAAAGGAAACAGACATGCTTGACCATCACTCAGTGTTAAAAATACAGATCTCTGGAAATCAACTGAACACAGAAAACCAGACATTCTCAGGTCAACAAGAACAGGAGATTCAGACACCCCCAAGTCAGCAAGAGGAGAAAACACATTTATACCTGAGTAAAGATGCAGAGAAAGTGGAAGCAGACACCAGCTTACAGGAGGAGGAAATCAAGAAAGTCCGTGGTATTCAGGAACAGGAAACACAGACTAGTAATGATAACGAGGAAGTGCATATCTCGACCAATCAGGTTCAACAAGATCAGGAAGTCCAGGAAGAACAAAGCTTGGAGACACAGATCACTGAAGGTAAGCAGGGACAAGATACAGAAACTAACAGCACTCAACAGGTACTGCAAATAGAGACCAATGAGGGTAAACAGGAGGAAATCCAGACTGTTGAAGGTAAACCGGAACAGGAAATGCAACCTGATGAGGGTAAACAGGAACAAGATTTCGAGAAAATTGATGGTAAACAGGAAATGCAAATTAATGATGGTATAGAGGAACAGAAAACACAGACACATGTTAGCCAAGAGGAGACAGACAAACAAGAAAAAACAGAACCAGAGGTGGTGTCTGATCTATGTGAGGAGACTGTGAAGATGGAAGAGCCTACCAAAACTTTAGAGGATGTAGAGAGAGGGAGAGAGAGGGAGGAGCAGGAGACAAGTGAGGAAGAAAGATCAGAGAAGGACAGAGATACAACATGTAAAGAGATAACACAAGCGTCAGAATTGGCCCCATTCTCCCAAAGCCAACCGACAACCCATTCTGAACATCCAGGGGAGTCAGAGTCTGTTCAGAACGCCACCGAACAACCAAAGACAGAATGTGCCTCAGAAAGACAGAGGACTGATGTCTCACCTCAGAATATTCCACCTGACACACCAGAACAGGACCTGCCTCAGCAGCAAAAAGAGAGCAAAACCCTTAAAAACAACCCACCCCAAATTCCTGTCTCCTCCACTCCATCACCAGAGATCTCCACCCCTGACTCAAACCCTGTCCCCACTCCATCAGCCCCAAACCCCCCCTCTCAGAAGTGTCTCCGGCGGACTTCCAGCTCAAGGCCTTCTCACCCCACAATCCTCTCAGAGGAAACCTTCAAAGATCCACATGAACACATCCAATCTCCAGCACAAACACACCATCAACAAACGGCGTCAGAGGCCTGCGAAAAACAGACCAGCCTCACCCCAGAGACGGCAAAAATGATGCCAGATTCCTCGGCCAAAAAAGACACCAAGCGACGTAAAGACAAACAAAAATCTGCCACTCTCCCGCACCCCCCTCAGGTGGAACGGCCGAAAGGTCTGGGTCTGTTTCGCAGGTTAAGGGGTGAGACCACACCCAAAATCAATGTCCCCACAATCCTCATCCAAGACTTCAGTGAAGGAGAAGAGAAACTTAGCTCAAGAGAGAGGAGGCGGAGAAGGAGGGAGCAAGAGAGGAGAGAAAAAGAGGAGGAGAAAGAGAGGAAGAGAAGGGAGAAGGAGATGGAGAAAGACAAAGAAAAGGAGAGAAAAAAGCCTCAGACAAGAGGGAAGAGTTTTCAGGTGATGGGGGGCAAAAGTGGGAGTAAAGCCATTCCTCATGGAGACAGCATCTCCAAACCGGCATGTCAGAAGAGAAACTCTGCACCTCACTGTGAGAATTACTTCTGAATGCAGAGACTGTTGACTTTTGAACTCTGACCCTCAACCTTAGAGTTTTAAAAAATTGAATGCCACAAACAAATTGAAAAAAAAAAAAGACTTTTTTAATGTATAGTGATCTTAATGACAGACTTTTCGTTAGCTTTGTTACTGACACCATTTAAACTGTCCATCATTATCCTGACCGATGAGCTTCACTGTAAAATAATAAAAAAGAAGACAACATGTCTGCATGAGTGCGTGTTTTACTCCAGGGTCTCTGTTTGACAGAGCATTTACAAACAAACAAACAAACAAACAAAAGTTTCCCTAACTTTCCACAATTATTGCTTTTTCCACTCTTTCTGTTTTTTTTTTTTTAATTCAACCTATGAGTCTTCTGATGTGTCATCCATCTCCTCTCTGTCAGTCTGCCATCTCTCTACAGAGACGTCAATCATGGTCTTCTTGGTAACATCCCTATTGTTCATCCTCACTGTCACTGGCCAGCACTTGCTGACGTTGGACTGTTTGATTGGTCAGCTGAGAGTTGTGGAGAACTGACCCAAAAAACACTGAACAGAACTGTGTGTGAGACAGAGAGTAGGAAAGACAAAGTTAGTGTTAAGTAGGAACTTCTTAAACATTTTTAACTTTTTTTAAAAAGTGAACATTTAATGAAAATTTCAAACCAAATCAAGAGTTTGACCACTGACCTTTTTATTGGGGGGTCTATCTATCTGTTCCTCTTCCTCCTCTTCACTTTCACTGCCCAATTGCATTCTGTGGTTTATGGTGCAAGGTTGTGGGTCAACAGAAGGCCCTGGAAGTTCGCTGGTTTCCATGGCAATAAGGTAGGAGTCCATGTCATCGCTCATGAAATCATCTGGGGGCGGGGTCTGAGGCCTGAGATCATAAACACACTGCCTTGTCTTTACGAATTCACGATGTTCTCTTTTTTGTTCTTTACATATTTAAAGCAGATTTCAGTAGTTACCGTTTTAGCACTGCTGTTTTTTGTTGCCTTGGTCCATGAAGCTGAAAGTCCCTCTGACAAAGTGGCCAGAACAAAGTTAACCTCCAGTACGCTGTCTGACACATTTAGGACAACTGGACTGAAAACACACACATACACAACAACAACAATCAACAGCAATGTGCATCCTCTAATCTCTCTAAGAAACATCACTTCACCCATTAGCACAGTAAGGGACTGTGTGGGAGGAGTCCTGGACACAGTTAAAATCACAAAAGACACTTTAGAGATATGCAATGAGTAATCTACCTAGATGTCAGATCCACTTCTTTTAAAAGCAGTTCTACTTTATAGTAGCGTACTATGGCAAAAACAGCAGCTCAGAGCCCAGAGTACTGCAATGCCTTAGAAAATGTAGACTTGAAACGTTATAAAAAACTAACACAAGTTATTGTATGAGCTATGCAATGTGTATATGTATGAGGATGAAAGGATTGAAATATCTAAAATATCTGAATATCTGAAAAATGAAATAACATTTAAATCTACATTTAATAATCGTCACTGAGGATTGAGGTCGGAAGAACAGAAAAGCATAAACTTTTGTCTGTGTTACAACAGATTTTTTTTTAATTTACTGTGAGGTTTGTGTTGTAAGTACAGCATGTAACTTCTATTTCACGACTTGCAATTTCACCATTTCTCTCAATACAACCGTGATTATCCTTAAAAAATGGTCTTTGTTCATTCGTTCAGCAGAAACCACCTGTGTCAAAACTCTACTGAACATAAAACTTTTTCCAATAGCCTGGTTCTGATTCTGTTTGTCTCTGCATTGTGTTAAGCAGACACACACACACCTGCCAGGCTGATGAAAAAAACACAGAGATAGGCAGACCAGAGGACTCAGCAAAACACCAGCAGCCCCTAACATGAAGTGTGACAGACAGAGAGATTCAAAACATAACCAAATCTCAGAGCAGGCCCTAAGTGAAAATGTGTTGCGTGTGCGCATATGTGTTCTGTCTGTCTCTGTGTATTGTATAAATATGTTGCGTATGCAATGTGTACGTATTCGTGTGTGTGTGTGGTCATTCACCCTGAGTTCTTTGAGACAGAAAGTGATACTGGTCTCAGCACCAATAGAAAAATGATCAAACTCTTCAGCACTCAAACATAGCTCAGTCATCATCGCTCGAGACGGATCTGAGAGAGAGAGAATGAGAGAGAGATCAAGATTCAATACTTTACACACACGCGCACACACACATACACACACACACACACACACACACACAGAGCACCGTCTTCCTACACAGCCTGTTGCAGGTATAGAATTAAAGAAATGGAGAATTCCTGCTCACCAGCATCGTCCTCCACACGGTTCCTGAGCCACACTCGATCTGACTTCACTGACACCGTCACCTCCTCCTGAGACAGGGGGAAATGCAGCACCGCATCCACCAGCAGCCTAACACAGGAGAGGGGGAGAGCAGGACCATGAGAGAGGGAAAGAGTAAGGACTCACCGAGAGGACATTAACAGAGAACGGAAGGATAGAGAAATGAAAGAGGTGAAAGAGTGGTAAACCTGGGTTGGGCCCGGAGTACGTTAGCACAGCTCTCCTTATCAAACACTGCCTGCAGGCTCTCACTGTCTTGGTATGACAAGTTGTGTGTCTTCAGCAGCCCTGGGAGACACACACACACACACACACACACACAATGTGGAATCTAAGCGTGACGTTTATAAGGAGCCATGTATACAGTGAAACAGGAAGGGACAGTACCATGTTTACAGTGAAGGGCGACAGTCAAACGATTCTTCTCACTGTTCATCTGGATGTGACATTTCTCCACCGACCGCTCCAGAGAAGAGATAGATTTAAAAACAGCCTGCACACTCTGAGGAAAAAGGGGAGTGGAGAAAGTGAGAGACAGAGAGTATACGAATGACTCCAAACAGAATGAGGCAGATGCATACTCAACATTAGAGATGAAGAAGTTAATGATGTGCCTTATTGTGTGTGTGTGTGTGTGTGTGTGTGTGTGGGTGGGTGTGCATACACGTTTTAAGCCAGGAGAAAGGTGTGGTTACCTTGATGGGTATTTTACAGCGGAAGCTGTGGTCCGGGTCAGTTCGGTATCTCTGGAAGAAGAGTGGCGACAGCAGGAAACAGGCAAATGCTGACCGTGACGAGTTCACCGATCTCAGAGCCAGCTGGAAACCACAGTGAGGCAAATTTAGGTAAATTAGGCCCGTACAAGAGGCAACTTTATGTTAATTACAGCCACATTATATGGCCTGCCCCTCTCCTTCCACGCACAAATAAACACTAACACACCCTAACACACTAATGCAGCCTAACACGCACTAACCCCATTGTCCTGAGGCTCGAGGTAGAGCTCCTCTCCAATCTTTGACAGGGAGTGTATAGCCTTTGCAAGTGCTGCAAAAAGGAGAGAGAGAGAGAGAGAGAGACTCTAAGTATTGATACAAAAGTAAAATTTTTATCACTTATATTACTTAAGGCATCATCTTAAAGGATCTACCTTTCACATTTCCCCCGGTTGCAACGCAGTCCATTCCGGTACGTGTGTTAAACCGGTTCATGCACACATGAAGCGAACAATCCCAAATAATTTAGCAAGGGGAAGCATAGCAGCCAACTTGTAAAGAGGTTTCCATCTGCGTCATTACTTTTTAAAGGATTTTTAGGGCGGTTATCTTAAACTAATATTACCACGAACCTATTCCGTATAAAAGCACACTGAAGTAACTGGTCAAAGTGAGATTTGACAGATACTGACATAATTCGTTAACGTCTCGCATCCACCACAACCGGCATGCTGTTTACATCCGATCCGCCATGTCGCGCTTCTGTCTCTATCCAATCAGTGGACAGCATGTGACGCATCTACTTCCGACGCTCACGCGTTCTAGTTGCGCGGACTGAAATCTATGTAGAAATATCTTAACGTGAGATCGCTACTTAGAAACTAAAAAAAAAAACTTCATCACCATGCTCATGAAGTTCAGTCTATTTTGATATTCATGTATAGTGTGTTGCATAAAATTAGTTATCTTAATAGAGCAATGTCTCTCGAATCGGTTAATGCCAATGGTTAAGTCATTTGTGAAGTGTGACCCATGGGAAATTAATCCATGTCATATGATGTCCACATTTCCCGCCGCTGTAAAAGAAAAAAAAGGGAGGGGGTGACTGCATGAAGAGCCGTGTTGGTTTTATTTATTTGTTTGTTTGTTTGTTTGTTTATTCATTATATTCGTGCTTGGGCGTATCAGTCCTTGTCTAAATGCAGAGGGTATTGAAACGGAAGTGAGAAAGATACAAGAGGGTACTGAAACAGAATAAGTTAACAACACTAGAGGGAATGAATATGTCTTCATTTTTACCAAGTGAAGGAATCAGGAGCTGAAGTCATAAAATTTGGCAAGAGATCTGAACTGTTCTAGAAATAAGTGTTGTTTGTAGATAACAGGTTTACAGAATCAGGCCATAATTAAGCATCTTTGCCATAAAATTAAGATTAAAATTTAATAAATCTCACTGCTGTGCTTCCCTTGAGGTTTAAAGTTCCATATTAACTTTAATTAAACAACGCACAAATGACTAAGCTTTTGAGTAAGTCATCTGACTAAGCTTTTGAATGTAGTGGTCCCAAAACGAGAGAGAGAGAGAGAGAGAGAGAGAGAGAGAGAGAGAGAGAGGGAGAGGTGACAGTGAAGTAGGAAGACAGACATCCAGTCTTTCTTGTCTGTCTGGGTCTGTGTGTGTCTGATCTCTGTAACACACCCACTTCAGTCTCTGTTCTCCTCCTTTTCACACCTCCTTCATGGAGAGAAAGTCTCAGAAAAAAACTGAAGCAAGAGACTAACCAGACATTCAACAGAGAGGAATAGAAAGAGACAGCAAGCGAGAGTGAGAAAGAGTGAGGGTAAGAGAGAGAGAGAGAGAGAGAGACAGAGAGATGAGGGAGTGAACCGACACAGGATGGGCGATGTTGTCAGGCAGATAAAAGTCTTCCTGTAAGTGCATGTGGACGCAGGGGAGGAGAAAATCTGGCGAAAGAGAAAGAAAAAGACAGAGAAAAACCGAGACACAGGCAGGGCTGAGCCACAGACGCAGTCAAGGAAACATAAGTTGGGTTAACTGACAAGGGGGAGAGAAAGACCTCAGCACAATCTAACTCAAGGACTATCCTGAGCAGCGCTTGAAACACACACACACACACACACACACACACACACACATACACATTCACACACACACATTCACTCACACACATGTAAACTGGATTTTTCTGAAGGAGTGATGAAACTGAGGAACTACGGAATGTAAGCGGATCAACTCTTAAGCCGATTGATGCCAGGGGTATGGTTTCCTGTGTGTGTTTGTATGTGTATGTGTGTGTGTGTTTGTGCAGCGTGTATCTGGCTGTGATGTAACTCTGTCTTCGGTGTGAACTCAAATGGCAGAGTCGAACTCAGCCTCAGATTCTCAGGCGTTGCTTCAGTCAATGCTTGACAGACTGAAACTCTACACACACTCTGAGCGAAGCACACACTCACAGGGCGGTGGTGTTTCAGGAGCAGGGCTGTTTCGTTTTGGTGGTTCCACCGACCCAACGCAGCAGGGCCAGGACCTCCCTTTCTCTTGGACTAAAGCAGACAGGCAACAGACTCAGCCATGCCTTGCTGCCAGGCAGACACTTGCACCTTTCTCCAAACAACTTTCCCCAGGGCTGGCCGGGTGGAAGACACAGAACACAGGTGCTGCCCAGTTTGGCTCAGGGGCCCAGACCTGCCATGGTCACCCTACATCAGAGAGCTTCAGCAGTGATGGTGCTGGTTGGAGTGAAGAGGAGGTGCCAAGGTGGGAGAGGAGGCAGCTGATGTTTACTACAGTCAAGGGGAAAAGTGACAGAAACACATCAATCACACAACCTCCCTCCAAAGCAGACCTCCAACCTCTGGCCTCTCACACCCCCTCTCTGGTTCAGGGAGAGCTGGCGTATCACAGTCAGGACGAGAGAGCAAGTGAGGGAATGGAGGACGAGAAAACAGAGGCAACAAGTATTTACGAGAAAATAACAAAAAGGACGAGTAAGAGAAGATGGGTGGACATAAAAACCAAAAAGTGGTCTATGAAAGTAAAGGAGAGATGGAAAGAAAGAGGGCGCACTCAGGAGAGGAAAAGAGAGGAGACTGGGAATAATGATGGCCCTAAAGTAAGTTTTGTTATTATTCATTTATGTATTTATTTATTTATTTGTTTGTTTGTTTGTTTGTTTGTTTATCGCTTGATTTTCTCATCACTATTATACTGTTGTTATCAGACTCATAAACAGAAATGGACCTTCGCTTACATGTTTTATCTCTCTCTCTCTCTCCCTCTCTGTCTCTCACACACTCACATACACACATACACACACACACACACACTTGAGAATCATTTTATACATGATAATCTCATTGCTATTCATTTGGCTGCATGTCCCTCCAAAGGATGATGGAGATATGGTGTCCAATCAGAGTGATGAAATGTTCCAACAGCCACCAGTCACAGAGGGCATAACTGAGTGCCCACCCAGCCCACTGACTAATGTCAGGTGAATGCAATGACACAAGCTCTGCAGACATATTTGTCTGAAAATATGTTTGGTATATGTGGTAGGCATAGTTCTCATTCCACAGTGGTTTTACACAGCTCCTTCATGTCACAGTCAGAGAGAGACAGAGAGTACTGCAGAAACTCTTTTTTGCGAGTTTAGCTAATGCTTTCTTTTCTGTTTTATCAGTGCTGTCATTTTACTTTGTTATGTCTGCTCTGCCAGTTAAAGGCTGGTAATGCAAATGATGCCTCTCTGAATCAATCTGTGAGAGGAAGAGCGGAAGACACCACACCACTTCCTGAAGTCTTCAACTATAAATGACTCATTTTAAATCATAGTTCAGCCTGATATGTCATCTTGATTCCTCATCCAAACTATTTCATATTTGAATGAAGTTATATGGCATGAAAAGAAGTAGTTAAAGAGAAAAGTGAACAGTAGAAGAAATTAAATAAAGGTTAAATAAATAAAGAATTAAATAAAGAGAGGAAAATGGCATTTGAGAAAAGGAGAGATGAGAGTGAATGAGGAGGGAAGGGCCTGAAGTGTATTTATTTATTTTAATTGTTTACCACCCTCCCTTTCACCCCCAGTGAGTTTTCATTAGGTTCATTCAACCTGATGGAGGAGATCTGCAGTGGAGAAGAATGGAGACGGTTCCTCCAGCCCATTTCCATCGGGCAATCAGAAACCAGCAGCGGCTGGACCATGCAGGACCAAGGCAAGAGCCGCGACACCATGTCACCAGACAGAATCCATCATTCACATGAGCCAGAGAACACAGGCAATCAATGGGATCATGCGTTCAATGCAGGTTTGAACATGGTACAAACCTTCAGTGAGCATCTCACTGAGCCTATGCAGTCAGTGGATAACAGTTTTAACCAACCACAGGCCACAGAGCAAAACCTGAACCAACCTCAGTCTTTAAACCAGTCACAAACTGAGGAGTTTGGCCTCAAACAGGCACAAACCAGTCAGCAGACCAATAAGCAATCACAACCCTTTCATTGGACAAGACAAGAGAACAACCAATCTGTAAGATTTGAAGGAATTCCTGACCAGTCCCAGTTAACTGATATTAACCAGAATCTGCCTGAGAAGAGTAGGATGGAAAACATGCTCCCTCTTTTGGACCTCTCTTTTCTCAAGGTGAGACCCTAAAATTCTTCTTAGAAAAATCCTAGACACTCTCCTTGATATCCATTTTAACTTCATTTTAACTTCTCTTCTCTTGATTAAAATTGTAGCCTTGACACTTTTGATAAAGTGCTGTGTCTGTGATTGTGTGTGTATATGTGTGTGTGTTCGTGTGTGTATGTGTGTGTGTAAGAGAGAGAGAGTGAGTGAGAGAGAGAGAGAGAGAGAGAGAGAGAGAGAAAGATCAGGCTTGAGAGGAAAAACTATCATCCAGATAGGGACATAAGAATAAAAATAAAGGGAAAAATAAAGGGAAAAAAGGAATAAAACAAAGACTGACAAGCCTGAGAAGAGAGTGTGATGTGATCATTGTGTCATTTCAGAGAAACAGGCTCAATGTCACCTGCAGTGCCCACGGTGGATTCAGTTTGATTCAGTTGCTTGTCAGGGCTTTGATCAGTGTGATTAAAGGTGTGTGTGTGTGTGTGTGTGTGTGTTTGTGACACTCAGACACTTGTATGCTGTAGGTCAGGCATTTAATCCTGAACTACACAGCACCAGATTAACCAATCCATTTCAAAATGGCCTGTGTTGTCAGAGGCAGATACAGGCAAGATATAAACGAGAGAGTTACATTTCAGTTTAAAATGATAATGAATGCTCTATGTTCCTTTCGTCAGCCTGCAGGCAGTTCTTCTGCCAACACACGTGTTTCTCTGCGAAGAAAAAGGGGACATGGCACAGAGGAGAAAGAAGAAAGCAGGCCTGAAAAGACAACTGTAGAAGAGGAGCAGTGTAATTCTAAGATGAATCCTCCCTCTCTCTCTTCTGCCTCATCTCTCTCTTCTCTCCCATACTCCATTTCCCAGGATTCAGAGTCGTCCACATCCATGGAAACGGTAATCAAAAAGGTAAGCTGGGTGCTAATGGTGCTGAACCTGAACCTTGTCTCTGGTGTGTGTGAGTCGTTCAGCGTCTAAAACCTTCCTGCTGTCCCACAGAGGCGTGTGGAGGAGACCCGTCGTGTCCATTTTGCCAAGGATGTTGAGATTTTGCCCACATGCAACGCATTTGAGGATGTTGAGGATGATTGGTCAGAGGAGCCTTTGCCCCACCCCTCCCTCCCTAGCTGGATTCTTGCTCTGAGAAAGAAAACAAAGAGGAAGTCATGGAAACCTTAATGCTACCAACACTGAGGAATGAAATCTGGGCTACCCTGCTACTTGGAGACCCACATCTCTGTCCACATTTGGTCTCACCATCCCCTAAAACACCTGCGTCCGCTAATTCAGGGCTAGGGTTAATGATGGGTTTGATGATTTGCTGATTCGGCAATAGGGTTAACGATGGGCTGGATGACTGGCTGATTGGCTGAAAGACTGTGTCAGGTGTGGCGAGGGAAGTTCAGAACTCTGGGAAACACAGGCTGATGTGGTGGATTATGGTCGTTTATGCTCACTCTCCAGTTAACAATACATTGAATGTGCCTTGATTACCTCAGGATTCTGTCTGTACACCATCAAACAGCCATTTACTGTGCATCGCACTGAGAAATCAAATTCATAATCACAATAATCAGAGCTGTTCAGCTTCAGAAGCCTAGCAGTCATTCAGCTTCACATAATCATGGTCATTATGACGTCTGATGCACTGCAAAGTGAACTCTGTCTCTCTCTCTCACTTTTTTTTTAAAGTTTTTTTTTTTGTTGTTGTTGTTTGTTTGGACATTTTCTGTGCGTTTGTCTCAGCGTTCTCTTTAGGTTATGTCAGTGAGTTTCTGGATTTGAGAAGTCTAGTCTCTCACTGATCTAGTCTCTCACTGGTCTGAAGCAAGAGCTAAATATGCCCTGGTGTTAATTTCAGCCAGCAGAAGGACTAGGTCTGATCTAATGAGGCCATAAGCCAAAATATGTCTCATTATACTGAAGAACACACGTCATGTCCATATCATTGTAGTAATAACAGAGGGATGAAACTTTTCACTAGTATATAAGTCCACTGTAGTTGGATTTCTGCTCGTCTGTGATTCAGCTAATTTAACTTCTGTCTGAAAAAAATAACTGTGCAACTGCTGAAGTTCTCTGGGAAAAAAAAAAAACCTGTGACAGGCTCTGGCTATCAGAGCAAACGTGATGGAGTTTCGCTGAAAGGACACATTTCGTTTGGTACATGGCACAAACGTGTGCTGCTGACTCTGAGAAGCGCTGAGAGAAAACACGTACCTGTCTCTGTAAAGTGTTTTACGAGAGCACAGCCTATAGAGACAGGAAGCTGTGGACCTGTTTGACTTCCTTCATAAATGTTGAGATATGCCACTTTTCTTTTCTTCCCCTATTACACATGTGTGTAAGCAGAGTGTGTGTAGATGCATTTGCTGGATCGTCAGCAATGCAAACTGGTAAGAGGGATTCCCAGATGTTGTTATTGGCCAGTTCAGTCTAAGTTCATAGGGGAAGCTAGAAAAGCATTATATCAAATACATATATCAGAGTTTCTAAGGGAAGTCAGTTATGTCAAATATAAAATTCAGAGTTTATAAGGGAAAGAGATTTTATATGAAATAGATGAATTATTGTGTTATTTGTTTGTATAGTACAAGTAGCTATGAGGTGTCAAACATGGCAAAGAAGCTTATTTTCAATTACATACAGTATGTTTTATTATTAAATAGGACAGTCAGAGTGTGCCTGACATTTAAACCAAGGATATCTATATTTTCATATGTATTATTGCCTGAAGTTTTTGAATAATATTTAAATGGTAAGTAAGTGAAAACAAAATGCATGTTTTCAATAATGCCAGTGGCATTTCTCACAATGTTATGATTGTGTGAAATATTCTCAGATTTGAATAAATGTTTGAAACATTTATTAAATGTGTGGCTTTATTATAATGTGTAACCCATGTGTCAAGCATTTACAATTTTGAACAAATGTTTTAAATGTTCCTAATACTGAGTAACTGAGCTGAACGTTTTTCCACATCTGTGGTTTTTAATATTCAGGAAATGTTGGGGGGTTTTCTCATCCAATAAATATCTGAAGTATTTCACAGATGGGAGAGACTGGGGGAACAGGCTAAGTGTCAAATCGTGGTGATAAGGACATGTTTTTGTTCCTGAGCTAGTCAGGAACACCCAGCCCTCTTTCTTGTTTGTTTAATAAATGTTTAATAAATGTTAATGATATACACAGAAAGAGAGTAAAAGTGAGACATTTTCACACATTTGTGAAATGTTGAGGGTGCACAATGGCATAGTGGGTAGTGCTGTCATCTCACAGCAAGAAGGTCCCGGGTTTGATTCCCGGCCTGGGCAGCCAATGTTCTTTCTGTGTGGAGTTTGCATGTTTTCCCTGTGTCTGCATGGGTTTCCTCTGAGAGCTCTGGTTTCCTCCCACAGTCCAAAGACATGCAAGTCAGTTGAATTGGAGATACTAAATTGATACTATTGTGTGCATGAATGTGTTTATCTGTGTGACTGGCGACCTGTCAGGATAAGCGGCTTAGTGTTAAATGTTGAGGTGACAGATAGCACATTTGTTTACTATTCTCTTGATCTCCTGCAGAGGGCTCCACTGAGCTCTACTCATCCCTGCCTGTCTTTAATATCACAAAAGAGGCTGTCTTCCATGACAAAATATGATTACAAGATATTTTGAAAAATGATTTGAAAAAGTGTGAAATATTATCTCTGATATACCTCTGAAATACAGTTTGACCATTCTGTCTCTCTTCCTGAGCATGGTTTACACCGTCAATTCTTTCTCTAGACAGTTACAACAAACACAGTGTTTTTCAGAACACACCATCCATTCCATTTCCATGTCAAGATCTTGGCTGCACTCCTGATACTGCGTGTGAAATCTCTCTCTGATTATAGAGGCCAAAACAGTGACTAACACAGTGTCTGACAGAAAATAAAACAAAACATTACAATGACATTTAAAAGCTTTTACTTAACACAGAAAAAAACAGCAACTTCACCCATATGTTTTTTTGTCACGGAAAATATGCCCATAAAATCACTTCACGTGTTCCCATTTAATGAATCAGATGGATTACGATTCTGTATTAATGAATCAGATGGATTACCATTCTGTATTAATGAATCAGATGGATTATCATTCTGTATTAATGAATCAGATGGATTATCACTCTGTATTAATGAATCAGATGGATTATCACTCTATATTAATGAATCAGATGAATTATCATCCTGTATTAATGAATCAGATGGATTATCATTCTGCATTGATAAATCAGATGGATTATCATTCTGCATTGATGAATCAGATGGATTATCATTCTGTATTCATCTGACAGAGATCAGGTCTTAAGTGTTGGTTTAAACACTCCAATCTTTTTTCCATTGTTAGTATTTGTTTCATGCATTTTGTACAGAATCAGGTTTTTCTAAAGGATGCACTCTACTTTCAGAGTGTTTCGAAATAGACTGCGGCAACACTGAATGATTCTTCTCAGAAAAACATTTACTAATCTACTGTTTGAGTGTTAATCCGATCTGTTCGATGATTTTGGTTTAACACTGATTTTCTTTACACTGACTGACTCAAGGAAACATGTCTGACTTTGTTACATTGTTAAATGAATCATTCCAAATTGCATGCATGTATTGAATAATTATTATTTCTAGCCAGAGTTCTGAATACTAAAAATAGCAACTGTGCAGATATAAATATAGTTAAAGAGTACTGTATATTGTATTTTGTATTAGTGAAGAAGTTTGTGTAGCTGTACAAATGCAGAAACATGAGGACAAGCTTGAGAGAGAGAGAGAGAGAGAGAGAGAGAGAGAGAGAGAGCAGGTTTAAAAAATGAGTGCAGAACATAGTACAGTGGTGAATTGGTGAATAAAGATCTAACATAAAGATCTAACATTTTTTGATGTTCCAGCATTTTGTCCCCAAAGAGGCCGGTTTATAGATTAAAGGAGTGAATTACAATAAAAGCTGAATTACACATGGATTAGTCTCAAGCACATAAGACTGAATATACTGTAAAGTAGTCTAGCTCTTTTTAATAGTGGAGAGTAACGTGTAAGGGCTGTGGGACAAAGACAGCAAATTTCATTAGTCAACACAAGCAGCACATGCAAAGCACAGGCAAGAAAAGTAGCTTATTTAACTTCTGATTGTTCACTGGTGTAATGGTAGTGTTACTCAACTCCAGTGTCCAACAGAGAGGATCCCTGAGTCTGCTGAGTCTCGACTCAGGTTTGAGGGACAGCTGGCTGCCATGGCAAGATAGCTCACTCTCAGATTAGTTTTGTACTGTTGAAACCTGGGGAAAGAGAAATTTTACACATCAGAGACAACACTATTATTTTCAAAGAAAGAAAGAAAGAAAGTGTTTGAGGAAGGCTTTATAGACAGGGTGGGACAGAGACAGAGGCAGAGGCAGAGACAGAAACAGAAACAGAGACAGAGACAGAGACAGAGACAGGGACAGAGGCAGGGGCAGAGGCAGAGACAGAGACAGAGACAGAGGCAGAGACAGAGACAGAGACAGGGACAGAGACAGAGACAGAGACAGAAACAGAAACAGAAACAGAGACAGAGACAGAGACAGAGACAGAGGCAGAAACAGAAACAGAGACAGAAACAGAAACAGAGTCAGAGACAGAGACAGAGACAGAGACAGAGGCAGAGACAGAGACAGAGGCAGAAACAGAGACAGAGACAGAGACAGAGACAGAGACAGAGGCAGAAACAGAAACAGAAACAGAGACAGAGACAGAGACAGAGTCAGAGTCAGAGTCAGAGACAGAGACAGAGACAGAGGCAGAGACAGAGGCAGAGACATGGACAGAGGCAGAGACAGAGACAGAGGCAGAGACAGAAACAGAGACAGAGACAGAGACAGGGGCAGAAACAGAAACAGAGACAGAGACAGAGACAGAGACAGAGGCAGAAACAGAGACAGAGACAGAGACAGAGACAGAGACAGAGTCAGAGACAGAGACAGAGACAGAGGCAGAGGCAGAGACAGGGACAGAGGCAGAGACAGAGGCAGAGACAGAGACAGAGGCAGAAACAGAAACAGAGGCAGAGACAGAGACAGAGACAGAGACAGAGTCAGAGACAGAGACAAAGACAGAGTCAGAGTCAGAGACAGAGACAGAGACAGAGTCAGAGTCAGAGACAGAGACAGAGACAGAGCAGAGGCAAAACAGAAACAGAAACAGAAACAGAGACAGAGGCAGAGACAGAGACAGAGGCAGAGACAGAGGCAGATACAGGGACAGAGGCAGAGACAGAGGCAGAAACAGAGGCAGAGACAGAGACAGAGACAGAGGCAGAGACAGAGACAGAGACAGAGGCAGAGACAGAGGCAGAGACAGAGACAGGGACAGAGGCAGAGGCAGAGACAGAGACAGAGACAGAGACAGAGACAAAGACAGAGTCAGAGTCAGAGTCAGAGACAGAGACAGAGACAGAGTCAGAGTCAGAGACAGAGACAGGGACAGAGTCAGAGTCAGAGACAGAGACAGAGACAGAGTCAGAGTCAGAGTCAGAGACAGAGACAGAGACAGAGACAGAGTCAGAGTCAGAGACAGAGACAGAGACAGAGACAGGGACAGAGTCAGAGACAGAGACAGAGACAGAGACAGAGTCAGAGTCAGAGTCAGAGACAGGGACAGAGGCAGAGGCAGAGACAGAGACAGAGACAGGGACAGGGACAGAGACAGAGACAGAGACAGAAACAGAAACAGAAACAGAGACAGAGACAGAGGCAGAAACAGAAACAGAGACAGAGACAGAGACAGAGTCAGAGTCAGAGACAGAGACAGAGACAGAGACAGAGGCAGAGACAGAGACAAAGAAAGAGACAGACAGGGACAGACGGAGACGGAGACGGAGACGGAGACGGAGATGGAGACAGAGATAGAGGCAGAGACAGAGAGCAGGAAAAAGTCAGAGTCTGGGAGGGGGAAAACAAAGAAAGTTCTAGAACCTCTTCAAACTTCTTTTCCTTATACTGCTCAGCCCCCTTAATGAAGTTGAGGAGGATGTAGTCACAGAGCACAGTTCCCTGCAGCCAGTCAGGGGGAGAGAGAGAGAGAGAGAGAGAACTTGAGTAATGTTAAGCAACAAAACATAAAGAAAAGACCCAGCTCAACAGGGTACAATACAGAGGAGGATGAGGTATGAACAACGTCTCCAAAAGAAGAAAGGAAAAGATCATGGGAAAAGAGGACTGTGCATATGCTGCTGACATGGTGTTATTTTGGGTTATATCAACAGCGTTTCTCTGAGACACCCATTTTCATACAGGGATTGATTTTATAAGTGCCTACATCCCTTCTCACATCCCAAAATCTCATGATTGTCCTTGACTTGGGTTCCTAGAAACCCAAAGTATTCTTGAAATCTGAGTATAATTCATCCTGAGAACACAGTTGGAGTAAACACTCCTGGAGTAAAAGATGACATGCATACAAAGTGATTTCTGATTTGAACAACAGAGGCTAATCAAGTCCGTCTTCCACTCACTATTATTCAAGTTATCACATTACTCCATATTACATGTGCCATATTCCACGTTACTTGTGTTCATGCAATGTCTGTGTCTGTCCAGCAGAGAGAGCTCTTACCAGACCCACTGAGGTTAGTGCTGCAACTATATTAATCAAAGTTGGGACGAGGTTAAACTTCCCTGCCTGGATATAAAGAAGAGGGTTAATGGAATGCATTCACACAAAAACAAATACTAGATACAGAGCATACATTGAGTAATCATGATACAAATATACAACAGCATACACCCACTAACACACACATAAACACACACACACACACACACAGAAACCTCACTGTTAACATGCACACGGTATGAGACATTGTGCTCACGGTCCCGGTGACGAGGATATCAAAGCGAATGGCGAAAGCTTTGTGCAGTGTACGAAAATCAGTGCCGTTTTCTGTCTTGTAATACTTGGCATATCTGGAGAGAGAGTGTGAGAATAAGATACACAAAAGATAAACACAAGAGAATGAGAAAAGAGAGCGAGAGAGGAAGAATGCAGAGGTTTAGAGGTAAGGGAATGGAAGCTGTAACTCAGGGTTGGTCGGTCTGAACCCTGACACGGTGGGGGTGGGACGCACCAGGTCAGTTTCTACTTTAAAATGGTCAAAAGAGGTGGTGCTGTCCTGACTAAATACAGAGAGAAAGGACATGCGTGAGGTGACACCTGAAGTTGTATCCTTTGGAGATGTTGCTGTCCTCAAACACTTCATCCAGTCGAGTGAAGGAGTATTTGGGTGTGCAGTATTTTAGAGGCAGGTCCAGATTACACTTCCAGCTTATACTAATGCCAATCTCTCCTCCCTGAGATGAACAGAGAGACATATTAAGTGTTTCACCAGTCAGATATCACTTACTGGGAACACTGCTCTCTGACTGACGGTATGACCAGTCTGTGGACTGACTGGAGTAGAATGCAGCAGAAACTCACTCTTTTTGCAATGTCCTTGAATTCTTCATTGCTGAATCTCAGGATGTCCCCAACTCTGAAGATGGGACAGGCAGGATGATGGATTGGGTCAAAGGTACAGTTACTGATGTACTCCTTATCCATGTTTGGAGGGAAATTTCCTCTATGAAGGACCAAAAGCACAACACATATATGATTTCCATCTCTATGCTTGTGTTTTGTAGTGTCTTACATTGTCACTGTTGCATTTGTCATAAATATTGGCAAAATTCAAGTACAAAAGAAGAACAGAACATAGAGACTATATACAGTTTTTTCCACATCTCCTCCTAGAGGTCCTTTATTTCAAAAATGATGAATAGATGGCAAAGGGGTTCGGTCAGGTATATCACAGCGTAGAGTGCATGTGCATTAAGACATACACCTACCTAGTCACATTGAATAGAGGGAAACGGATGCTGTTCTTTATAAAAATGGTAAAGTTTTCTACTTCCTCCATAATTTCACTGCAAGAGAGAAAGAGAGAGATGGAGAGAGATATGAGAGAATTGAGAGCTAATCACTATTAGACATTAAAAAAAGACAGTGTTCTGTGTGTTTGTGTCTCTTACGGTTTTGATTCATCAGTGTCTTTCTCTGCAGGACACCAGCCGTTAATCTCACACTTATTCTCTGGTGACAAACACTTGCCTGTAACGTTACCTGAGGGAAGAGATAAAGAATGACAAAGAAATGTGGGAAGGATAGGAATGTGATGGAAAGAGAAAAAGAAGACACACAGCATGCTGAAGAGCGAGAAAAGAGTGAGAGAGAAAGACTGAAAGGGAAAAAATACACTAAGGGTTCTCACCATTTGCTTTAATGGAGTGGAGGTGCTTCACACAATCATTATCAGTAGTGCAGTAAAAGTTCTTTTCAGTCTAAAAATGGAGGGGACAGAATAACTCATAACAATGCTATCAGCTCATTCTAAAACACAAAAACACATGAGAGAGAGAGAGAGAGAGAGAGAGTGTGTTATGTTCTTCTGCCCCTTAAGATGGCACAGTGACATTGATTGTGTTTTAGCCTGCTGGTGACTTGCCTTATTTATTTCTCTTTTCTATTCTTCCAGGCAGGTACCTTTAAGTTACCTGTCTGGCTCACCTGAGCATGGTTTGCTCCTGTCTATAAATACACCCCAAGCCTGGCATGAAGAGGGTGGGTGGTTTAACCTTGGAGCAGGCTGTGCTGACTTATGTTATGTTTTTCGTGCTTTTCAGTTTAATAAAAACTCCTAGACTTTGAGCCGAACTGTCTGTGTGCCCTTTATGTTGCGGTTGGTGTGCCCGGCCGTAACAGAGAGAGAGAGAGAGAGAGCATGGTAGATCAAGTAGATGAGTCTCACCTCAGCACATTTGCCCTGCATCTGATTCTCAGTGACAATCTGTCTGGTGATGATGCAGAACACAGATGAGCCCTGGGAAATGCAGGAAACAGGTGAGAGAAAGCAATTCGTACACATCTACATTCAGTTTAATGTCAGTCAGGAGTACACTCCCAAGTAAGAATAAAAAAAACATGAAAAGAAGAATGAAAGCGTAGACGTTATGCAGGCTCATGTATGTCAGGTGTATCTTAGTCATTAGTCAGGGTGGTAAATCAGAATGCTGAATGAGGTGTGATATTTTCAGTTATTACGGTAAATCAGAATGATAGAAAAGTATGTTAGGCAGTTCTGTATGTTAATTAGTATCGTACATTGGCACTGTATGTTAGTCAGGAGTGTATGTTAGTTAGTACAGTACATTAGTAAGGACTATATTTTAGATAGTACAGTATGTTAGTGCAGCATGTTAGTTAGAACTGTGTGTTAAATAGTACAGCATGGAAGTTCAGACAGTGTGTTATTGAGTAAAATGTGTGTAAAATGCAGTGCCGTGGTCAAGACCACCTAAACCAAGACCAAGTCATGACCAAGACCACAGTGTATTGAGACCAAGTCAAGACCAAGACCAAGGCAGGACAAGACCAAGTCAAGACCAGGACCAGACCAGTGCTAGACCCACACTGCCTGACACACTTACGATAAAATGTAGAACATGCAAATCATAGGCACTTCTCAAACCGATCTGTAAGATCCACATCCCCATAAAAACACCACATACAAACAAACACTAAGAGCTGAAATCAACTTAACCATCTTTATTCAACACTCCTTTTCCATGTTTTACCATCTAGCTAACACAATACAATTTTTCGTGCAAGCGCTTTTTTAATGTGTTTTCTGATTTCACGAATTTCTAACAACTTTCACGACTTTATTTCTATGTTTATTTCATGAATACAAGGGTGTTACTGACATATAAGTTAAAATGAAATATCTACATCCCTCGGCTGGTCACTAGGACTAGGCCTTACCTTTGAAATTGACCCCAGAAAGTGCCTTTTTCACGTTTTCTGATTTCACAAATTTCTGACAACTTTCACAACTGTATTTCCGTGTTTATTTCATCATTAGTAGAGTGTTATTGACATGTAAGCTGGATGGAAATGTCTACATCCTTTGGTTGGTCACTAGGACTAGGCCTGGGTTTTGAAATTGACCCCAGAAAGCTCTTTTTTGACACATAATCTGTTTTCACAAATTTCTGAGAAGTTTCACAACTGTATTTTTATTCCATCAGTACTAGGGTGTTATTGACATATAAGTTGAAAGGAAATATCTACATTCTTTTGGTTGGTCACTAGGACTAGGCCTGATCCTTGAGGTTGACCCCAAAAAGTGTTTTTTTTTTTTTCAGATGTTACGTGATTTCACAAATTTCTAAGAAGTTTCAAAACTGTATTCACGTTTTTATTTCATCAATTCCAGGGTGTTATTGATATTTAAGAAGAAATTAAATGTTTACATCCGTTATACACTACGACCAGGCCTGACCATTGAAGTTGACCCGGACTCATTTCAGATATATTCCGATTTCACAATTTTTTGAGAAATTTCACAATCATACTTTTATAGTAATTTCACTGATACTAGTAAGTTATTGAAATCTAAGTTGAAATAGAATGTCTAGATGCCTGGTTGGTCACTAGAACTAGGTTGAACCTTTGAACAGAAAGGTCCCAAAATGTGTTTTCAAAAGTTGTTGTTATTATTCAGAAGAGCAGTCATGAGTAATCCTTTACTAATGTTTAAGGAGAAACTGAACATAAAATATAAATATTCAAAGTTTGTTGACCATGCCTGGCTTTATACTTCACCGACACTCTACTTGCAGCCCACAAATTACTCTTCAGCAGGTATGAGCTTTCGAGGGACTTTTAGTTTGAAACGCCATCTCTGTGCAAGTCAAATGGTGGAATAAACAGTAGGATGCGAAAAGATGCCTTAAATTGTTTTTCATTTGCATTTAATGTCATGTTCGAACACTATAATTTCACAACTGAATACAAGGCAGGATAACATACTGTGTAAGTAGTTTATATAACTTTTAATGGGATAGACATCTAACTATGTGGTGATTATCAGGCAAATGTCTAATTTCAAGCTAACTTCACTGCCGTTGATATCCCCGCAGTTGTGGTCTTGACCGGTCCTGAAATAAAATCCCGAGTGCTCTATGTCTGAGACCGAGACAAGACCAAGTAAAACAGACAACACCAGTGCTCAGTGGATATTGGACCTGAGAACAGACTACAGCACCCTCCCTGCACAAGATCCAGTAACCTTCACAGTGGCAGACATCCAAGAAAGAGTCTCACGTATGAAGAACTGGATGGCACCTGGCCCTGACATGATCCATGATCTTTTGCCTACTGGCTAAAGAAGCTAACTTCACTCCATGAGCGCCTGGCTGCACAGATGAACCAGCTGATAACGGATGGGACCCACCCTGAATGGCTAACCAAAGGTAAGACAGTCCTGACCCTGAAGGATCCCCAGAAGGGAGCAGTCCCATCCAACTACAGGCCAACTACTGTTCTGCCTCTGCACAACATGGAAGCTCCTGTCAGGCATCGTAGTGGATAAAATGACTAGGTACATGGCTCAATACATGAACGGGGCCCAGAAAGGTATTGGAAAGAACACCAGAGGAGCAAAACACCAGCTACTAGTAGATAAGACGGTCACTCCAGACTGCAAGATCAGACAGACCAACCTGTGAACTGCCTGGATTTACTACAAGAAAGCCTACAACTCGATGCCTCACACATAGATCCTGGAATGCTTGGAACTGTATAACATCAACTGGACACTAAGAGCCTTCATTAAGAACTCAGTGGAGCTGTGGAAAACAACACTAAAGGCCAACTTCAAACCAATAGCACAAGTCACCATCAAATGCAGCATCTACCAAGGAGATGCTTTGTCCCTGCTGCTGTTCTGCATAGGCCTGAACCCCCTCAGCGAAATCATCACAAAGAGTGGCTACGGCTACCGACTACGGAACGGAGCAACCGTCAGCCACCTCCTCTACATGGATGACATCAACTCACTGATCCACACCACTAGGATCTACAGCAATGACATCAGCATATCATTCAGGCTTGAGAAATGTGGTCAGATGATAAAGAGAAGGAGGGTAGTCAGAACTGAGGGGATTGTACTATCAGAGGGAAACATAGCAGATGTGGAGGAAAGCTACAAGTACCTTGGAATTCCACAGGCAAATGGGAACGACGAAGAGGTCGCTAGGAAGCAGCAACTGCCAAATACCTGCAGAGAGTAAGGCAAGTCCTAAGAAGTCAGCTGAATGGGAAAAACAAGGTCCAGGCTATCAACACCCATGCTCTGCCAGTCATCAGATACTCCGCTGGAGTAATAAGCTGGCCAAAGGAAGAGATAGAAGCCACTGACATCAAGACAAGAAAGCTCCTTACAATGCATGGAGAATTTCACCCCAAATCCAGCATCCTGAGACAGCACACTAAGCAGAATGAAGGAGGCTGAGGACTAGTGAGCATCAGAGCCACTATCCAGGATGAGACAACAAAGATCCAAGACTACATCAGGAAGATGGCCTCTAGCGATGAAGTGCTTAGTGAATACCTCAGGCAGCAGAAACCTCTGAAGGATGGAAGGATAAGCCTCTGCACCAACAGATAGAGGAAGTGGCTGACATCAAGAAATCCTACCGGTGGCTGGACAAGGCTGGACTGAAGGACAACACAGAGGCACTGATCCTGGCAGCACAGGAACAGGCCCTGAGTACAAGACTGATAGAGGCCGAGGTCTACTACACCAGGCAGGACCCCAGGTGCAGGCTGTGCAAAGACACCCCTGAGACAATCCAGCACATAACAGCAGGCTGTAAGACACTAGCAGTCAGGGCGTACAAGGAACACCATAACCAAGTGGCTGGCATAGTATACAGAAGCATCTGTACCGAGTATGAATTGGAAGCCCCAAGGTCAAAATGGGAAACACCCCCAAAGGTGGTTGAGAAGGACCAGGCTAAGATCCTGTGGGACTTCCAGATACAGACTGACAAGCTGGTTATAGCTAACCAACCAGACGTAGTAGTGATGGACAAGCAGAAGCAGAAAGCTGTAGTGATGGACATAGCAGTCCATAGCAGCAACATCAAGAAGAAGGAACACGAGAAGCTCAAGAAATACCAAGGGCTGAAAGAAGAGCTAGAAAAGATGTGGATGGTGAAGGTAAGATTTGTCCCCATGGTAATCGGAATACTTGGAGTTGTGACCCCCAAACTGGGAGAGTGGCTCCAGCAGATCCCAGGAAGAACATCTGAGATCTCTGTCCAGAAGAGAGCAGACCTTGGAACAGCTAAGATACTGCGTAGGACCCTCAAGCTCCCAGACCTCCCAGGTAGAGGACCCGAGCTTGGAGGTGAAAGAAGACCGCCCACAGAGGTGTGTGTGGGGGTGGGGGGGGTTTTATATATATATATATATATATATATATATATATATATATATATATATATATATATATATATATACACACACACACACACATATACATATATATTCTGAATATATAAATGTAATTCTGAATACATAAAAGTAACTCTGAATATATAAAAGTCTATACTCAGGCATATCACAAGACAGTCGCTTTTCGTTTTTAAATAATTTCTCTTTTTTTTCTTCATAGGCTACTGAGTGAGCCAAACAACAGTAGCATCAGTAAAATTTTACAGTACAAACAAGCAATAATTTGGACTTCATTACAGGGTCCTTATTTTCTTTGTATTCGCCGCTATTAAAGAACACACTGATGTCATTTAGAACTTCATGTGTTGTCTTTATTTTCGGCTGTTGTCGGCCACAGCCACGCCTTACAGAACACAACTAACTTACTCCTTCTCCCGAAACTCCCACAATCATTCATTTAATATATTCAGAATTTTATTTATTTATTCAGCTTTATATTTATATATGTCCTGTTTGGCCCCTCATAATATATATATATACACACACACACACACACACACACACACACACACACGCATTTAAATATTAATATAAATATGTATGTATAGTATGCATGTATATATAATAGGCAAATGACTGAACCCAAATTGAATATTTTGATCTTTGATTATGTAGCAGTATTTGCAAAAATAATTTCCAACATCAGATTTGTAGACATGCAGAGATAAGATTGACAGTAAAAGCGTGAAATGAAGCACAGTGAAGACTGGTATTTCAGAGATAAGACTGACAGTAAAAGCGTGAAATGAAGCACAGTGAAGACTGGTATTTCAGAGATAAGACTGAAAGTAAAGTGTGAGATGAAGCACAGTGAAGACTGGTATTTCAGAGACAAGACTGGCATGCAGTCTGACTTCCTGTCTCGAAAGTCACTTTGGATAAAAGCGTCTTCTAAACAAGTAAATGAAAGTGTAAATTTAATACAGAGGAGAATGGGTAGGTGTGTAATAATAAGTTTATTTAGAGCCCAATATCACTATTTATAGTCTCAAAGGACTTTACATGTCTATAACAAAGTCAAATCAAAATTATATTATGCCTAAGTTTGAGAAAATAGATAAGTCTTTAGTCTCGTTTTAAAGGTATGCAGAGAGTTTGCCTCCCTAACTTCTGTAGGTAAACCATTCCAGAGGAAGGGAGAGCGGTAGGAAAAGGCTCAGTTGCCAGCGGACTTCTTTTTCACTCTTGGAATGACTAATAGTCCAGAATCTTGAGAGCGCAGGGTGCGAAGTGGGTTATAAGGTATAATTAAGTCAGACAGGTAGGAAGGCGCAAGCCCATGTAAAATTTTATATGTTCATAAGAGGACCTTAAAATCTGCCCTTGCATGAACTGGGAGCCAATGAGGGGAAGCCAGGACAGGGGTAATGTGATCAAACTTCCTTGTTCTGGTCAGAATTTTTTAAGTTTTAAAAAATTGGCATTCGTGGCCTGGCGCTCTCTTGGTTTAAATCTTATCTCTCTAAGAGAAAGCAGTGTGTCCACTATAATAATGTGACCTCTGAATACCATAAGCTTAACTATGGTGTTCCTCAGGGATCAGTCCTTGGCCCTCTTCTACTCTTTATTTACCCTTTGGGTGACATTATTTAAAGTGAGGGTCCCAAAATTCTCCTCTGGAGCCCTCTTTGAAAAGAACCCAGTTCAGTCATTACAGGTGAGTGCGTGTAGCGACAGTTCTTGGCTTGGAATCTGTCAGAGGGAAGGGTGAGTGTATTCCCAGCCCTTGCCTCATCTGGAAACTCTCTGTGGTGTGACAGCGGGCGTGGACCTCACACTGTGTGTTTGGACAGGGAGATGATAAAGATAGGATTAGGTCTGTTTGCTGGCTGTTATGAAGAGTTGTACACTGCAAGATCACAAAAAAGGAAAAGAAAAATAGAACTGCAGAGTGTGATGATCAGAAAGTGGCATCATGTCAGCATTATATAACACCGAAAGAAAAAAACAGAAAGAAAACGTTGTCAACTCATGTCTGTGATGAGTGAAAAGACCATCACATTTCTTCTCTGGGAATAAACTGGAAAGATTGAGGAAATAATTCTCCAACCTCAGGCTTCATATCTTTGGATCATCTTGAGTATTAGGCATGAATTGGAATAGGGTATGGCCAGGTCCATGGCTGGATTATTATTATTTCATTGGATTCTTCCTGTGCCAATCATTACCTGTGAGGGCTTTCCAACAAATTGGAACTATTATAACAACATTTTCTGATACATAATCAAAGTGTCCAAATCAAAAAAGCCGTCAGTAAGCTTTAAACATTTTTCCCAGATCAAACTGTATTCTTATATAGTATTGTTACGTGAATGTATATGTCATTTATTTCTGTATCTATACAAGTCATTTCTCGCGTTTGCCGCGGTGTGTGATTTTAGATGTAGCGTCGACAGAGCGGTTAACATCACCATGACCGACCTGCTGCGGAGCTACGTAATCCGCCACGTCCATAATGTCACCCTCTAAACTTCCAAAACCCTTCACTTTGGTCATGACTGCAGACTCGATTCCCGTGTCCCGGTTCTGATACGCCTTCTCGTACAGAAACACGTAACTGCGAAGCACAAATAGACACACACACAAACACACAATTTAGCACAACTGATGAGGTAAGGTCCATCTGACACAAACGCACACACAACTCGCAAATAGAGTAGAGTGAAAAGCTTTCAGCGGAGAGAAACAAGCAAATTTGTCTGCAATTTTCATCAGTCAATACTGCCATTTCCCCTAATGAAGACCTCTAGAAAAAGAAATTCAACACCTAGAGCTAGAAACCGTCATTAGAAAACAACGTCGTTCCCATCCCTGACATAGCGTCATTTTGACAACCGGATTGTCCTGAGTGCAGATTTGTAGTTTAATAAAAGTGCTTCAGTATCTCCATATATCGAATTAGAGACAGAGACACAGTCAGATACTTTTCCCACTCCATGTCGCTGTGTTACCAGTTCCCCAACGGACATCCATGAGCTGATCTCAGATATTTATATCTTTGTTCTCTACTCCAGACCATTGTTTAGTACACAGGACAAAATACGACTAAAACTACTACTACCACTACGACTACTACAAGTATTATTATTATTATTATTATTATTAAAGTTACAGTGGCATTCACATGTTGCATTAGACACCTTTGTCCCTTCCTTCCTCTAATTTATGAAATTTATGTTTGTTTTTTCATTTGGAGCTAAAAATTTATTTAAACATACATTAAATTCATTTAAGAGTAGAGAGACAGATTCTCTTTGATAGAGACATTATTACTATAAGTGTGATTCACAACAATTCTAAAGATGGAGAAAAATAGAAAATGTCTTTATGTTTATAATCTTTTTCAGTAGGCAGACTGCAAGGCAAGTTAAATATAGAACAAATGGAATTTTACTACTTTCAGTTAAAATATTTTTACAGTTCTCTTATTATAGAAACATACATATATAAGTCATGATATTTGCTATGTTTTATAAACATCCTATTCAAGCATAACGATTAAGATTTTTGTATGGGCTATTCAAAGTTGCATTAGGTGTGACCTGCTTAAGGTAACCCTCGTTGTCCCATCATGGATCTCCATCTCACTGGCTTGTACCCCAGGGTTTCTGTTTCCTGTCAGTTGGTTCCAGCTTTTGGACCACCTCCAGCTTTTCCTGCATGCTGTTTCCCTGTGCACTGCAGTTCAGTTCTGGCCTTGTGTTTATGTTTTCCTTCCTTAGGCTGAGACTAATCCAGTTCCACTTTCTCCATGTGAATACACTGGAAACATCCTCCTGTCTCACTCTCCACCATGTCTTCCCGTCTCATTCTCAGAGAGTCTTTCTGCCTAATTCTCACAGCGTTTTCCTGTCTCACTCTACACATCATTTTCCTGTCTCACTCTCCCTGGCTCCACCTCTCAGACTCCCTGATCCTGTAGATGTAACACAGTTGACTGATGCTGAATACTTTCGGCTTGTCTTGCTATTCTGCCAGATTTCAGATCCATGTAGAAGGACAAACTTAACATTTGTGTTGTAAGTACGGTGTAATATTGAACATTAGAAACAACAGTGGCACAGTAAGAGGGGGCTCTGTTGTAGTTGGGTCACTTGCCCAGCCAAGAGCAAAAGCCATGTCTAATGCCTCAGTACTGGTCAAGTTCATTACACTCCCTTTTATCCACTATTGTGGCTTTAAGCTAATCGATGATTAGATGTGTTTCAGATGTTATGCCTCATATGAACTTTGTCCAGAGGCAACATGAAGATGTCTTATGTCCTATTTTCTCTATCTTTATATTTTTATGAAAATACCTGAGTTTATTCTACTCCTCTGTTCCACTTTGTTATAATGTCTTTATTCTAGTGAAGCATCATGAGAGAACTTTGTGTCAAAGAGAGACGCAAATAGATGCTGTAATATTAATAAAGGGAACTACATGACTGGACAGGTTATCCTTTAGGTTTCTAATATTTTATCACATATATAATTCACTGGCTATTGTTATAAACTATTGTGCATTAGAAACAATGGTCATCCTACTATTCAAAATATTTCAATTTTCATTCATTTTCACTCTATAATGAATATAAAGGGACCTTGGGCAGAAATTATTTTTTAAAATTACATTTTGAAATATCTACATAACGCTCTATGCATAAATAAAAACACACATTATTCATACACAAATAATATAATAATTCTGACTAACTTTGTGAGAACCACCTGACTGAAGACTGCCATCGATCCACTGGCCAATATTCTGGGTAAGACAATTTTCAGTTAATCCTCTCTTCATTAATCAGTTCTCAAAATTCCAAATTACCAATCTGAGTTAGTAACAGTAATATTATAATGGCAGATGTTCTGAATCCAAGAGCTGCAACCGATAGCGAAAGATCGAAACATACTCATTCATGGTCTTAAAAGCAGCTTTGTACTGCCCTCTAAATCTGGTTCTAAAATGTTTTACAGGGAGAACAAAATCACATTTCTCAGAAATAAAACCTGAATGACCCAGGCGGGGTCTGCTCCACTCTGCCATGGTCAGCTGTATGATGCACCACGTCTAATATTTTATCCTTTTCCACGAAATATTCTGAGACAAAAACTGCTCAGCAGTCCTGTACCTGGAGAGTTTTAGTCTGTGTCTTCGTTAGAAGATGTAGAGGATCTGCTTGTGTGGCAACAGTGTGTGTGCTCATTAGAGATGCTTCTTTTGTACTGTCACCTTAAACTACCTAACATAAGCCGTACTCTAACACTGACTTATTAATTTCGGTTGTCCATGACAACCAGACAGACTGTAACGCCATCTGGATCTTGAAGCCAGAACATTATCGACACCATCAAACAGAATAAACATTACAACCTTCAGTTTTTTCATTTTACAATGTGTGTTGATGGTTTACTGTGTCAATACATTGTCAAAAGCCTGCCTTTTTTAACACATAATTCCATGTACATCTTTTAAATTTGGTCTAAAATTTCATTTGTTTTCCATTTTATATAGCTCATACATTTACCAGATATATCTCAGATATGCTTTGCCTTTGTGAAAAACATGGTGTTTTTAATGGGTTGTTTGCAATAGTATGCAATGGTAACATACCATACATTTATCTCTACAGTGATTTCTGGGTTGTCATAGTTTCTCTCTCTCACACACACACACACACACACACACACACATCACACAGTACTAACCCGACAAAGTAGATTATGATAAGGAGTTGAACAACGCGGTTGATGACTCCCACTAACCAGCTCTTGACCACAACTGACTTGGTCGTCTCGTAGGTGAAAAAATCCGCTATGCAACCTCTCATTGTTAATCCGAGGAGAGAGACAAAAAGAAAGATATGTGTGCCTGTGTGTGTTCAAATGTTTAAAGATGCCGCATGAAAAGTCTAAACTGTGTACTTTTTTAAAATCACTTCAGATCTACCGTAGTTCCTCTTTGTTTATATGTCTGTATGCCTGTTTTAGATGTCTAACTCATATTGTCTGTCATCGCGTTTCAATGAGAAATTAGCTCACTTTCCTCTAACGCAAACTGAAAACGAATACGAGGGGGAGGGGTACATGTCCATCACTTACATCCTCTTTCATCAAACCACAACATTCTCTCTCTCTCTTTCTCCATTCCTGCTCTCCCAGGGGTCTCTCTCCTCTCCATCTCGTAATGATCGCTTCATTCGCCCATCACAAACAGGCAGACAGCAAGGAGGCTCTAGTCATCCTAAACTTCGGATGCACATGCCCTTAAAACTAGC